>NC_083429.1:11413871-11713871 GCF_020745735.1 Hemiscyllium ocellatum
CTGCGATCTTCTGGCTTGAGTAAGATCTTTTATTTGATCATACCCTGTGGAAAAGTTTTGGAAGCCTCTTGTCTACCAGATTCCCCCCATATCAAATTCGCTTGTTACATTTTCAGCCATCTCGAAAAAGAAAGTTGGATGATCTTACAGGGCAAAATATAACTTCCCTTTCACGAAACCACACTGACTCAGCGTGAAGCTTTCCTCAATGTCCTTGCTGGCCAGGTTTTCCAAACTAAATTAGTCCCATCTGCTTTCATTTGTCCCATATGCCTCTAAATGTTTCCCATTCATATGTTTGTCCAAACGAGTTTCAAATGTTGGAGCTGTACATGGATCTACCACTCTTCCTCTGGCAGCTCATTCCATTTCCACACCACCCTCTGTGTAAAAACATTGTCCCTGTGTCCCTTGTAAATGATCCCCCTTTCAAATTAAACCTATGCCTTCCATGGCCGAACTCTCCCATCCTATGGAAAAACCCTCGGATATTCACCCGATCCATACCGCTCATGATTTCATAAACTTCTGTAATATCAGCCCCAAAACCTTCTACACTCCATTTGATACTAACTTGAAGAACATACATTTAAAGATAAGTACTGCAAATTTGAAACTATATTAAACATGACAGTAAAACAGTACTCAGCCCAAACTGCATACTGTTATTTGTCTTTCTCCATATTAAATACTGAGGCAGCATGAAGCACTTACGAATGCCAATAAGAAGTCAAGCACCTGCATTTATTTGTCTAAAGAGGGTGATGATTTCGACAATGAAAACGTGTCTATAGCCAGATCTATATAATACCATATAGTCAAAATGCCCCCTCCTGGTCTCCCTATGGCCTTGTGTGCTTGTGTCTTCCTTATCTTGCACTCAATAGAGAGAACCCCTTTCCCCCAGTAACATCTTAATTTAAACCCGTTTTACATACTCTTCTTTTATCTTTTGACACACCCTCTTCTCCCTGTCACCCATTCCCCATCTCTGGCTACGGATTAAAACCACATTTTCCAACCATTTCCAATTCTGAAGAAGTGTCACACTAGACTCGAAACACTAATTCTATTTCTCTGTCTCTGCAGATGCTGACAGACTGCTGAGTTTATCCAAAAATGAATAGGGGCACAGAACAAATTTTCAATTAAACGAATAACGATCGATACTGTAAATAAAAATACCAAAAATTGCTGGAGAAGCAGGGAGCTTTGTCGAAGGTTCAATGGACCTGCAAGTTTATATCTACATTCACTCCAGAAAATGCTGCAACATCTTCAGCAATTTTTTCAGCAATTTCTGTTTTTGAACAATTTCCAACGACATATGTCAAAGATGCCCAAACATTCTGTCCAACATGGAGCACCGTACACTGGGAACTGAACAATAACGCATGGTGACAAGTTCCTTCACTCTGAAACTGCATAATGCTGGCATCACTGACACTGCAGAGCTCTGAATCATGGTCAGGGAGAAAAACAGAAGGAAATACATTCACTTCAAATACAGAAGATGGCATTACTGAAAGGAAAAGATTCAGATTACTACCTTAAATTGATTGAGATAAACTAACAAATTGGAGGCGTGACACCAAGGAAAGAATTCCAACAGAATGAGAAAATGAAAATGAAAGGGTTGCCGCATCAGAAACCAGAGTAGGTCAGTGAATACAGTGCTGTTGGGTGAATGGGTCTCGGTGTGAAATGGGGGACAGTCAGTGGAATTGAATTGGAGATATTACAGCTCAAACTGGGTTATCATCTGATGCTGTAGATCACAACAGCAGCATAAACAGAATTGTATTCAATGACAATCTGTAACCTTTCGCTCAGGATAATCTCTCAGTCCACTATGAACAGCAAGCAGATCTATGGTTCAGTGATGAGTGTTGGTGAACATGTCAGGGTCAGTACCATCTGATGACAACCCATTAAAGCTACCGCAGTTGACTGGTTACATTCGAAACAGCAGAACTAACATCGGGAACAGAGGCAGAAATGATTCCACGACTAGCAAACCTGATCTAAGCTCTGTCATCCTGCCAAATCCAAGCATAAATGTCAATGGACCATTAAACAATTTACTGGAGGAGAGGACTCCACAAATATCCCCATCCAAATAATCGAACAGTCCTGTGCATCAGTGGAAATGTCAAGTATGTGGTGACTGCACTATCCTCAGCCAGACATGTTGAGTGGATGATCCACTTCACCGTATCATGATGCTCACAGAATCACAGATGAAAGTCTTCAACCAATTCAATTCGCTGCAGGTGACAGGAAGAAACAGCTGAACACAGTAGATACGACAAAGGCAATGGGCCCTGACCCCATTCCTGCAATTGGACTGAAGACTTGTGCTGCACAACAAGCCATGTCCCTGGGGAAGCTGTTTCATTCCAGTTCCAACTCTCACAACTCCCTGACAATGTGAAAAATTACTCAGCTATGACCAGTTCCCTAAGAGGGGAATAAATACAATCTGACCAATTAGCATCTCATCAGTCCCATCACGACAGTCAAGTTTGTGGAAGTTCCTTTTTTAACAGAGTTGTCAAACAGCACATAAATCACCAGATCAGTGGGGTTTCCGATAGGTCCCCATGTGGAGATAGTGCTGTAGTGGAATTGTAATTGGATTACGAATACAGACCAGGCTATTGCTTGGCAGTTGGTGGAATAATAAAAACAATTATTAACATATCGAGATCTAAAATCTGGTGTCACTAACAGTGATCTTGTGTCCAATGTTGATTGTAAACATCTATCTCCTTACCCAATGTACTTTGAGGAAGTGAAACTCCCGTGCTTTCCTGGTCTGGCCTAAAAGTGACTCCAGACACACAAACATGTGATAAATTCTTCAATGGTCTCTGAAACAGCCAAACAAGAAACTCAATTGTATCAACTGCGCCGAGTTCTTAAAGGATATACCCGGAGAGAACACCCGGCCCCAACCTTGGTGTCGGAAAAGGGAACGGGAAATATAGTCCTGTTGACCATGCAGAGACTTCCTTCCTAACATCTGACGGTTTGTGACATTTGCAGAGTTTTTCCACAGGTTGCACAGGATCAGCGGGAAATGAGTACGTCACACAACACATTGAGCTATCCCTGTGCTAGTTAATGGCCTAACATCTCCTTCATGCAGTTTTATACATACAATATTCATATGCCTTAAAATGTTTAAACATTGTGAAATGTAAAATGAGAACTGCTGTAGTCCCTTCAATTTTGCTCCTCCATTCAATATGCAGGCAGTTCTCTGATAACGCATGTTGATTAAATACAATTTGGCCGCACTGTGATACATGAACCTTTGTCCATGAAGTGAACTATCATTCAATGTGACGCAATTCCTTGCCAGGAACCAGCTGAACAGCACAACCCAGCCTCGGGATCCTCTGTCTGCAAAATATACAATCAAAGTGTTCAGCTAAAACAGGAATACAATCCGCTCTGGAAGCCTTGAAACTGAGCCTGAAACCGGGAATTGTAGTCTACATTTTGAAAGAACTTTATTTCAAACTGTGGGAGAATCTTGAGGAGAACTGGAATTTCCCCATCGGCATCACGTGTTCAATCAGCCCCACGCAGTTTCTGGAGAAGAGTGTGGTGTATGGTATACTGCTGTAGACAGTGACTGTAGTTTGAAAATGTTACATTTAGAGGACAGTTTCATTACATTATGTGATTTAAAGATGTATTTTAGACTGTGCTAGTGTATGTACTAGACTAAAATTAATTTTTGGCTTGACTGATATTTTTAGGGGTTCGTCCCTTAACCTCTTTTTCCTATAGACCCCATTATTAATATTGCACGATTTTCTACAACACGGTGTTGCAAAGGAACACAGCTGCTGCGCCATTGGAGAACAACCTGGACTGATAGCTGATCTACCTTCACACGATACTCCTGCTCTCTCCCTATCCCTATAATTTCCAGAAATCCTTATTTATATTCAGCGCCTTGGTTTCCATACCCTGATCTGGGAAAGAGTACCCCTGGTTCGCCAGTCTCTGAGTGCAGACATTTATTCTCATCTCAATGCAAAGTGGTCTGTCTATAGCTACTACTGTGGCCCGTTTTAGACGTCCACGACAGGGAATTGCCATCCTTACTTGCAATCTGTCTCGCCCTGTCAGAGTTTTATATATTTCACTGTGATCAGCATTCATTTTCCTAAACGGCATGGAATACAAGCCCAGTCGCCCCAAACTCTGCTCCCACAACAAGCCTGTCATCCCAGAGATCAGTCTGGCCATCCTTCACTGCTCTCCCTCAATGTCAGGCTTGTCCTTTATTGGGTAAGTGATCAAACCTGCACACAATCCTGTACAATGTTCGAGATGGGGTCTCACTGTAGAGCTGCAGTAAGATATTCTTACTCCTATACTCAATTCTCCTGAAATGAAGGGGAAAACACCATTTAACTTCCTACCTGCTTTCAGTTCCTGAAATATTGCTTTCAGTGACTGGTGTACAGGGAGATCCAGATTCGTTTCAATGTCATAGTTCCCCACTTGCAGGATCTATATAGACCGGTCAGCGTGCCAATGCCATTCCCAGTATTGACTTCCGGCTTCAGAACTCATTGCCCTACATGTACCGAGAGGGCTGCGCAGAAATAAACAAAAATGCAGCTTAAGTTCCTTGATAGAGCAACATTTTTCAACCACGCCATTTCCAAACGTGAGCCTGCCGTTTTATTGTTCCCATCAATGTGAACAGCATCTCATCTCTCCTGATGGTCTCCATCTGTCACGTATTTTCCCAGTAATTTCACTTGTTTCAGTCACCTTGGAGCTTTTTTACACCCCCCTCACCCACCCACGTTCAGTGCTGTCAGCAGAGTTGGGAATATTGCATTTGAGCCCCTCAACCAAAGATATGATATGTATTGGGAATAACTGGGGCCCAAGCCACGATCCTTTCTATATCCTACTAGCTTTCCATTTTTAAAAAGAATATATATTGTTTCATTCTTTCTCAGTGTTGCCAGCCAGCTCTCCCATTCTAAAACCATGACCATATATTATCCTCAGTCCCACAGGATTCCATTTCGCACAATAGGTTTGGGCTTTATCAAAAATCTTTTGAAATTCCACTTGAAGTGCATTGACAGCTTCTCCATAATTTTGATAAAAGCCACTTTTTTCAAATATGATTCCCCTTTCATAAATCTCTGTTGACTTTTGTCTATGCCCATTAATGTCGGTCCAATACTTTGTCCCAACTGTCTAGTTGCTAACTTGATTATATTCCTTTTTCTCACCAGATTAAAGATCCATAGTATTGCTAGGAAGTTTTTTTTTGTTTTGTATTCCCCTGTGGAGGCATAACCCAAGTGTTTGGTCCACAGTTCTGCTACTTCCCGGTCCTGTAAATTTCTTTCTGTTAATTTTGCCATTAGCATATTTTCATAAAATATTACAAGTTCTGTTTTATCAACTTTGTTAATATATTCTTCAGAAACCGATCAATTCGTATTTTAAGGTACTCAGTGATTGGTCTTCCACAACCATACAATCACAGAAGCAAAGACTGCGTACTATCAGAAATACAGCACGGTCTACACTAGACCCACTTTCTGACACAATACCTGTAGCCGTGAATCTTAAGACATTTCAAGTGCACTACCATGTATTATCTAATGGTTTTGAGATTACCATGACAACTCCCCACTCAAGAATTGTATTTCAGACCCCAACAGACTCTGGGTGAAAAGCAATCCTCCAATCCTCACTGAACCGCAAACCCTTCACTTTAAACATGTGGCCCTTTGACTAAAAGGAATAACAGCTGTCCGTACACCCTGTAATCCTATGCTTCTGAATCACGCCCACCCCCCAGCCTTCTCTCCTCCAATCTAAACAACCAAAGCTTATCCAGCTTCTCTCCATAGCCGATATGCTCCATCCCAGGGAACATCCTGGTGAATCTCCTCTGCACACCCTCCTGTGCACTCACATCCTTCCTGTAATGTGGTTTCCAGAACTACATATAGTATTCCATCTTGACCTCACCAAAGTTCCGCATAGCTCTTATAGTCTGTGCCTCAATGAATCAATGTTATGTTTACAGCCCCCTATGCTTTCCCAAATTGTGTATTAACTGGTCCATCACATTCAGGGATGTGAGTAGAAGCACCCTCTGACCTTCCTAGTGTGCTGCCATTCATTGAGTCCATCCCTGTCTGGTTCCTTCTTCCAAAGTGTATCACCTCATATTTAACAGGGTTAAATTCCACCTGCCATTGAATTCCCAATTGACCATTCCATCTGTATCTTCCCGTAACTTAAGGCCTTCCTCCACACTGCCAACCAACCGGCCAATCTGCGTATCAAACACAAACTTACTTATCACACTCCCCACCTCTCGTCCATATTCACAGCTACATCATTTACGAGTACCATAAATATTTAAGTTGAAAATCACACAACATCAGGTTAGAGTCCAACATGTTTGTTCGGAGGCACTACCTTTTGAACCGCTACTTCTTCATCAGATGATTGTGTGCTTTGATGAAGAAGCAGCGCTTCGAAACCTAGTGCCACCGAATAAACCTGTTGGACTATAATCTGGTGTTATGCGAGTTTTAGCATTGTCCACCTAGTTCAACACCAGCACCTCTGAATCACAAACAATAAGGGACATAGCACTGAACCCTGTAGTATACATGAGACACTGGTCTCCAGTCACACAAACAGCCGTCTACCACCACCTTCTGTGTCCTACGACTAAACTTCATTTGGATGCAATTTGGCAAGTCATTAATGAGTCCGACCTGTTCCCTGGTTATTCTGATTCTGTTGGACACACTTGTGGAATATCTGGAAATTCACCCTAACTTGCCCTGCCAGCAGGTTTCCATGCCCCTGTGTTCGTTAGTCCCCTATGCGTGCAGAATTCCCTCCTTTTTGCAGCCTTAATTGGTTTGTCCTTTATCCTGCCATTATTTCCCTTGAATGTGGATTAGACAGCCGGAGAAACAACCTTTTAATTTCCAACTTGTCACATGTTTTGTGACTTTTATATATTTCACAGTGACCCATCTCTCATTGTTTGAAACTCGAGAGAACAC
Organism: Hemiscyllium ocellatum; assembly: GCF_020745735.1. Classification (NCBI taxonomy): domain Eukaryota; kingdom Metazoa; phylum Chordata; class Chondrichthyes; order Orectolobiformes; family Hemiscylliidae; genus Hemiscyllium; species Hemiscyllium ocellatum. The sequence goes on from NC_083429.1 coordinate 11,420,957, forward strand.
AGGGCGAGTTTCCTCATCAGGCAATCTCACCATCTGAGGGATTAATCTGGAGAATTTCCATTGAACTTCCTCTGTCGTCAGTATATTTTTTCTCACCAAAAATGTACTCAATGTTCCAGGCATAGTACTCACCAACATGCCGTTAAACTGCCTCAACATGTCTTTACATCTGTATTCTGAATCCCTTAAAGCAAATCAATCCAAACTTTAACTTACCACTTGCATATATTCCTCCAAATAACTTTCACATTCATTGCATTTACGAATTCATTGTGTGAGTTCTTATAGAAAGCCTTCTAATAATCTAAAATATGCCAATTGTACTGGTTCCCCATTATCTATGCTGTAAGAATCAACTTCAAACAATTCCAAAGCTTGTCAAGTATGATTTTCCTTTCAGAAATGCGTACTGATTCTCGCCAATGTTACTCTTAATTTCTAAATAACGAATGTCACATCCTATATAATACATTCCAACAGTTTCCCCACAAATGTCAAGTTAATTGGTCTGCAGTTCTCCACACTATCTCTTCTTCTCTTTGCAGATGTTTGAATCACTACCGTTCATCTATAGTGCTTGGATCACGTTTACTGATGTCCATTTATCTTCAACGGCTTCCAGACTATGCAGAATGCAGTGGAAAATAGAACACAGTCATTGACAGTGCAACTAATACTTCTATTAGTGGTTTATTTCTGAAGAGTTTGGTATGAAGTACATCTGGTTTATCAAGGTTAGCAATGCTTAATCCAGCTGCATGTTCAAGTAAAGCCTTGTTACTGATATAAATTGACTTTATATCTTTCGATCCACAAGTCCTATGTGAAGATGTCGTGTTTCTGGGTGATTTTCTGGATCTTCCTCCATGAAGACAGATGCAAAGTAACTGGTTTTTCACTTGGCCATTTCCCTGTCATCCATAATAAGCTCGTCTCTCCTGAGTGCAGATTTCCACGTTTGACTATACTTTTCTCTTTCCTTTGAAATATACATCATAGATTTATGCAGTCTTTATGTTCCTATTTGTTTGGATGCATGTTCGCTTTTTGATTTCCTTACCCGTTTCTTGGCCCTCCTTTTCTGGATCGTAGATTTCTGAGAATTCTCAGGATTCCACAATGGCTGGAATTCTTCTGAAGTCACTTCATGTGCTTAAAATAATCTTTAATTTATTATGCTAATCATTGTTAACTCACTTTCTCACACTTGGGTGTTCTACCCGAAATAAATAAACATATTTTTCAGACGTTGTAGTATTTCTATAAATCTCCTGGTCCTGACCATATATATTCAGGAACACTGCAGGACAGGAAAGACATAGCGGGGGCCCTGGTTGGTACTTTTGCATCATCGGGTGATGTCCTGGAGGACTGGAGGGTAGTGAATGCTGTGCCGTTATTCAAGAAGGGATACAAAGATATACCAGGGAACTATAGACCAGTAAACCTAAAATCTGTAGCACGAAAGTTACTTGAGAAGATTCTGAGGGAGAAGATATACATGCATTTGGAAAGACAGGGCCTTGCGAATGGGGGATTATGGCTCACACGTTTATTAGATTGCATTGATAATATGACCAGTAACTTTGACAAGGGCATGTTTGTATATTTAGTCTATATGGCTTTCAGTGAGGCCTTCAATCAGGTTCGACATGATACGCTCCTTCGGAAGTTTAGATCGCATGGAATTGAGGGGAAGCTGGCAAATTAGGTCCAAAATTGGCGTGATGATAGGAAGAAGAGGGTAATCGTGGAAGGATGGTTGTCGGACTGGAGGCCTGTGATTAATGGAATGCCTCAGGGGTCGGTGCTGGGACTATACACACACGCATAGCTATGATTTAGATGAGAATGTACAGGCATGATTTGTAAGTTTCAAGGTGACACTAAAATAGGTGGAATGGTGGACAGTGAGGAAGGATATCAGAAATTTCAGAAATTACAGCAGTACATTGATTAGGTGAGGAAGTGGGCCGAGAAATGGCAAATGGAGTTTAATTCAGATAAGTATAAGTTGTTGCATTTTAGAAAGTCAAATCAAGGCAGGAGTTTCATGGTGAATGGCAGGGTCTTAAGGAGTGCAGTGGAACAGAGTGACACTGGAATTCAGGTTCACAGTTCACTGTAAGTGGAGTCCCAGGTAGACAAGGCACTGAAAAAGGCATTTGACTCACTGGCCTTCATCAGTTAGAGCACTGAATATCGAAATTAGGGAGTTATGTTTTAGTTATACAAGATGTTGGCGAGTCCATACTTGTCACGTCATGTTTAGTTTTGTTCACTTTGCTCGAGGAAGGATGTTATTAAATTGGAAAGAGTGCAGAAGAAGTTTACAAGGATTTTGCCAAGACTCAATGGTCTGAGTTATAGTGAGAGGTTGAACAAGCTTGGAGTTTTCACTTTAGAATGTATGAGGCTGAAGTGGATCTGACAGTAGTGTAAAAAATTATGGGAGGCAGTGACAGAGTGAATGCACTCAGTTTTTTTTCCCCAGGATTGGGCAACCACGGACTAGAGGGCATCAAGTTAAGGTCAGAGAGGAAAGGGCAAAAGGGAGCCTGAGGGGCAATTTCTTTTACACACAGAGTGGTATGCATATGGGACGAGCTACCAGCAGAAGTGGTTAAGGCGGGTACATTCACAAAATTTGATAAAACATTTGGACAAGCACACAGGTAGAAAAGGATTAGAAGGAAACAGGGAAATATTTTGTTCGGAATGCACCAGTTTGGGCCAAATGGACTGTCTCCGTGCTGTAAGACTCTATGAGTCTAACAACCATTGTTCTCCTACTGAATGTTATATTGTACTTCCCCAATTCACTGGAGCGAACTTGACACTGCAGCCTCTGGGCTTCCATGATGTTCCAGAATGCTCAACCATTCCATATTGAATGCAGACGCCGTGTAAAATACAACATATCAATGTCACTATTCCTCCAAAGCTGCTTCAGAGCAAGGTTAGTAATTAGTCCTTCCGACCACACAATAAACAATAGGTGCAGGAGTAGGCCATTCTGCCCTTCGAGCCTGCACCACCATTCAATATAATCATGGCTGATCATCCTTGATCAGTATCACACAGCACCAAATCCGAAATAATCTACCTCTAGTTTGGTTCACAACATACTCTTCAACCTACCTGATATACACTTATGGAATTTATTTTTCACAACATTAGCAGTCACTTAGTTAACTCAGTTTCGATTCAACTTGACACCATCTATTATTACCGCAGAACCCACGAGTATTTGTTACTGATACACAGGATGGGGGCTTCATTGGATAACCAGTATTTGCTGGTCATGTCAGACGGCAGTTAAGAGTTAACAGTGTTGTCTTGGACCTGGAGTGACGTGCAGGCCAGACCAGGTGAGAACAGCCAGTTTCCTTCACTAAAGGACATTAGTGAACCAGATGAGTTTTTCCAACAATCAACAATGGATTCCTGATCATCATAAACTCTCGATACCAGATACTTATTTAATTCAAATTCCACAATCTGCTATGGCAGGATTTGAATCCATGTCCCCAGAACATTACATGGGTCTCTAGGTTAAGAGCCGAGCGATAATATCAGTATGTCATAGCTTCCCTTTGCATATAGTTGCATATCTAATTTCCAGAGCATATGATGCAAAACATTTGCGCGACAGTTTTGGTTCAGATATATAACACAACAAGTTTGTTTCTCTTTGCTATTTGTAGGATCCACCCAAACTGATTCTGTGGAATCTGATGGACAGAGCCTGTGTCGTTATTAGTGGTAGACGTGGATAAGGCATTCGGGGACGCTCACCTCGATGCTGAGATGATCTGAAGACATGTCCAGCAATACAGGACAAGCATCAATAACCATTTGGCTCTGTCAGGATAAGTGTCACCGTATATTCTCACTGCTCCCTCACACTCACTGTATATCCGTTACAGCACCTACCCTCAACCAAGGCTCACGCTCTATCTCCAAATAAGGCTCAAGCACGACCATTCCCGCTGTTGAATTCAGTACCTTCCTCCCCCACATTCTCTGTCCCTGATGCAATAGCCCCGCACACTCATAGCACTACATTCATACAACACTATGGACAAACGCCCTCCGGCCACCTCACCATGTCACACCTCATCTGGGAGAAAGTGAAGTTTGCAGATGCTGTAGATCAGAGCTGAAAATGTGTTGCTGAAAAAGCGCAGCAGGTCAGGCAGCATCCAAGGAACAGGAGAGTCGACGCTTCGGGCATAAGCCTCACCTACCCCAGCACGAAGAGCAGGCACATCCACTCCCACCCTCACTCATTCTCTCTTTTTCTCCCATTCCAGGAGAAACAGCCTGGAATAGGACAGAAAGGACTAAGCCGAGTGGTGGAGTGCCGGATATCCGTTCCCTCATCCCCCTACCATGATATGTGGGGAGGATCCTGGAGAGAGCCGGAGAGGACCAGGAGGCCTTGTGTGGAGATTGTGAAACATCCACGTCCCACCAACCGACTAAGGAGCAATATTCAGTAAAGAACAATTCTCAATTCAAACCTACTGTCAGTTCCAAACTCATCTCTCTCACTCGCAGAAGAACAGATATCCCATTGCACAGAGATGCAGGCATTGAATTACACAGAAGTATTGGTAAATACCCCAATATACTAACATGCACAATGCATACAAGGAGATAAGCATGCACACACATAGAAGCACACAAAGACATATATCGTCACACACAAATAGACACAAACACAGATAGAAACACACAGGCTGATACACAGACAGACAGACATAGTCACGCAAATACAAAACAATAACAAGCACATGGACACACACACACATATAAATGCATATTAAGTCACAAATAAACACTTTTTTAATTTATAAGAGATCAAAGATTCTAGGGAGAAGGTAGGAGACTGATGTTGTGGAACATATTAGAAATGACTGAATGGTATTTCAGACTCGATAGGGCTAATTCTGCTCCTTTTTTAATGCTCTTCCTGAGACAGCAGCAGCATCATGTTTGATTGGAAAGAGTCAGTGGTAATGTGGGAAAAGATTGGAGGGCAGAATGGTTAATGTCGATTCCTAGTTATTGTACCACTATATCCGAAATGGGGCAGTGATTTGACATGAGGTTAACACAGTTTTTTAAAAAATGTGTCCCACAGTGGAAGAAGGATCTCACTTTCCCTTCACTGTTGTGCTGTCTGTGGTGTCCTCATCGTCAGGGAGCAGTGTAGACTCGGTTAATTAAGGTATTTTAGTTTGAGCTTGACTGATCTTTGCTGGACAGGAGAGTCAATGTTTATTGGGAACAGACAGGAGACAGATGGTCAGACACACACGGATCAGCCATGAGCATTCTGAATGGTGTCATCAAATGGCCAACTGCTACCCCTTTCCAATGTGTTGTTCTATCAATCCACCCTCCCGGATGTTACAGGAATATACTGCTGCCCCTACTCCATGTGTTGTTCCCTCAATCCATGCTCCCGGCCGTTAAAAGATGTACTGCTGTCCCTCCCCCGTGGGTTGTTCCCTCAATCCACCTCTCAACGCGATTACAGGGTAGACGACCATCCCATTCAGCCAGGCTGTATCGTTACAATGAGACGGGAGGAGAACATTCTATCCCTACAAAGAATTACACAGGAATATAGGATGAAGTAATTCAGCTCGTTGAGTACATTACACAGCCCAGAACGAGACCATTCAACCCGCCTGAATTGCTGCACAGGAACAGGGATGCTGTCACTAACAGGAAATAGTGGAGATATATGATTTTTTAAACAAAACTGTAACTAGTTTTGACTCAGAGATCACTGTAGGGTCATCAATGCTCAATAATCTATGTCAAATATCTGGATGAACGGACTGAATGGATCAAAGCTGAACTACCTTGTACACCAAAATGATCATTCAATAGATCTTCAAATGGAGGTAGTGAATCTGCATTATGATGTAGACAGGGAAGGTTAGTGAGGATACCCTCAGCAGAAATAATATAATGTGAGTTGTCTATTGCAGTCAGGAACAATTTAATTGGAGAGAGATTGCAGAACTCTGTGATGCAGATCTTTTTCATATTACTGGTACTTGAATCATATGAAGTCTATCTGCAGATCCAGCAAGCGATTCGGAAGGTAAGTGGAATGATGCTGTTTGTGGCAACGGGTATTGGGTTTAATCAGGAATATTTCACTGTATCTGTACAGGGCATTTCTGAGACCACATCAGGCACACTGGGGGCAGTTTTGATCCTCTAAACTAAACATAAAACCGGATACAATTCCTTTCAAAGATGTTCAAAGATGCTTCCTTTTACTCATTCCTGAAATGAAGGCCTTTTGTTATCAGGAATTATCTGTTTGGATCTTAGATGAGAAATATTATGGAACCACGATTTTCAGAGAAGTCTTTCAGCTGGATACATATTTTCTCTTGGTTAAGAAGACTAAAGCTAGATTTTTTTTTGAATGAGATGCATTGTTATTAACACAAATATTATGAAGATATCAACCCATTTTTAAAAATTACGCAGATGCATATAAACATCTCATCAAATCATAAAACGGGCACATTATTTTCTTTTGCTAATGAAAGGCACTGGGCACAACAACAGCAATGATGCTGCATACAATATACAGTCTATTATCAGCCATTCCAGAGAATGTACATGGATAGTGCACATGGTCCAGTTTGGTTTTCAGTTGACATTCTTGTATTTTTCTACACAGAGACGGAGAAAAATATTACTTGCTTTAGAAGCAGCAGCCAATTGGTCTCTCTCTCTCTCTCTCTTACTGTGTTCTGCCTGAAAACAAGGCGTGAGAGCAGAAAAATCCTGAGTCATCTTTACCACTCGTAGAGGATTCCTGATGAGGATTCATAGGAATCTCAGTACAGCTCGAAGAAAAGGGAACTCAGCCAAATCCAACTGTTCCAGGAAGAAATTCGCATTCCCAGACATTTGTGTGTGCAGAATAAGTTCAAAGTCAGAAAAACATTTGGGACACTATCATTTTACCATTTGTTCACAGTTCAACTTTATGTGTCCCAGATTTTTCTAGAAAATTACCCAGTCCGATACCGATATCATTGGACACAGGACTCAACAGGTTACATTTAAAATTTGCTTTCACCAATAGAGGAGTGGGAAAAGACATGGGTTACCCTCCAACATTGGTCAGAACACAAACAAGAGATTCTCAAAGGGTTGGTAAGGCGTGAATTCCCTTCCACAGAAGATTGTGATGCCTGGATATTTCCATGTGTTCAAAATTATCTATGTAAGACATTTGAAAGACAAATGAATGTAGGGAAATGGTACACTGACAGAAAAGTGCTGCGGAGACCTTAATCAGATCAAAGTGCATGGTAGAGCCTCACTCAGAGATGACTCAAAAATGCTTTGCTCTCTCTGATTACAACATGCAATAACAGTACATCCAGGAAAATTACAGCCGTTTACTTTGAAATTACAGAAAATGAAAACATAAGGAACAGGAATAGTTAATTCGGCCAGTCAAGCCATTGTATACAATCATGACTGACCTACTGTTAGCATTACCTCCTCCTTAATGGCCAGTTATTCACAATCCTGAGCTCTCTGACAGGTCAAAGATTCATGTACCAACTCTTTAAATACTTTCAGTGATGTAGCCCCCCTTACTCTCTAGTCCAGATAATTCCTGACTTTGATTACCCTCTGTGAGAGGAAAACACTCTCTACACATACACCATCACCTATTGATATGAACAAGAGGTGAACACAGGGGCTCAGGAAAGAGTGAATGACCTGAGATCAAGGCGGTAGTTGACTGAGGATGTTATTGGGACGACCTACTTATTTGAGCTTAATGAGAATCAGGTCTAACCTTCCCCACTGGTTGGGGTCTTTCAGAGCACAAAGGAAGATGTTTGTGGTCAGTGGCCGACAATCCTCTCAGTCCCGGGACTTCTATTCAGGAGATCCTCAAATTAACTTGCTCAGCACAAACATCTTCAGCTCCTTCGTCAACACCTGTATGCCCCCATTCCCGGCGCCGCCCATCTACTTCAAAATCAGAAGCAGGGTGATCACTGAAGATCACACAATATTCAGAACAATTTGTCCCCCCTCAGCTCCTGAACCGGTCTGTGTGTATATTCAGCAAGACCCAAACAACATTCCGGTTTGTACTGTTAGTGTCGGTAACATTTATGTAACAGCACGGCCAGACACTGCACATTTCCACAGTTTAAAGAGGAGCTCATTCAGCACCTCAAGCTGGTTACATGGATATGTTGAAACCATTCAGCCCATCGAAATGATTGAACAAGAAGACTGCCCATTCAATCCTCCTGCCTGTTCCACAGGAAGAGGAGGCATCCATTTAGTACATTGAGCTGTTAAACAGGAACAGGCAGAGTCCAGTAAGACCCCTAAACCTGTTCTATAGAACCAGGAGAAGACCATTCACCCCTCGAGACACTTACACAGGAATAGGAGGGTGTCACTGATGCTCCATCCTGGAAAACAAATGGAGCAGATACTGCACTCACAGACGGCTCACGATGTTCCTCGTGGCTCCATTGCCGGTGGGACACATTATACTGTAACCTGTTTTGCCGGCAGTGAGGAAGGAAGCCAAATGTTTTGTACCAAGCCTCAAGGAGGCATCTTCCATCTCCAGGAAGACAGACCCATGTTCCCCGTGGGGGTCAGAAGCTGGTGGGGATAGTTAACTGTTTTAGAGTGAAGGTATTGTGGCTCCTGTTGGGATGGTGGATAACGTGAAGTTCTATGTATGATCACACACCAAATGCACTGTATTAATGTTGGAAGAGTTTAGTTAAAGACTGGCCCTCTCTCTCTCAATCGAAATGGGGAGTGGAGTGGAGTGAGAGGGACGTTCGCAGAGTCTTTTAAGCCATCGAGAATCATGTTAACTAAGTAAAGATAACATGGAACTTATCACCGTATTAGTTCTGTTTGGAATATAATGAGTGACTGTCCATCCACTTCAGTTTCAATGCAATCACCTCTTATTCCTTCAAAGTGCTACAGATTAACCCTCAGGCACTCCCGTTGGTACAATCATCCCAACAATGAGTCTAGTGAATCTCCATTACACTCTTTCTGCCAAGAGGATTATTCCTTATAAAGGAGAGAAAATCTGTGCACAATACACCAAATACTATCTCAACAACACTCTAGGGTGGATCACACTAATTCTGTTCCCTCACTTAGTTGTCTCAGCTTCTTTCCTGTAGTATAAAAAGCCATTCCTTCTCACTACACTGCGAATGATATGGCATTTTGAAGTTTCTTACATCTTTGCGTCATTCATCACCAGAGGTGCCGATGGAGATGTATATCATGTTCAGAGGGAGACTCAATCAGAAAGAATTCACTTGAACCAGGGAATGGTCACCTACCTGAATGGAAATTACTTGCAGGAACATGGAAATCAGGCAGAGGAAGGGAGCTATCTTTCCCGTTGTTCTGCTCTCATGGGATGTGTGCAACCCTGGTCAGGCCAGCATGTTATGCTGATCTTGAACTGAGTGGCTGATTCAGCTGTTGCACAGGATAATAAAGAGTAAACCACATTGATGTGGGTTTGCAATCACACAGAGACCTGAACATGGAAGAATAACCTATTGCCTTCTCTCCAGGACATGAGGCAAACAGATAGGCTTTTGTTTAAAACAAGTGGTGATGATTTCATTTGCATTCCATCAACTTCCTTCATGAGACACAAAATAATTATTATTGTGTGCCGCTTGATGATGAGTCAATGACTTGACCACCATGCACTGTCTGTCCATCTGACAGATTCTGTGGAGAGGACAAAGTAACCATCTCAAGTGTAAATATGTTGTGCTGTAAGCATAGTTAGAAGGGACTTGAAACGGTTAAGTCTGGATTTACTAAAGGCACAAATGATGGATTATTCAGCAGTTGCATTGAGGCTGAGAATGTGACTGAAATATCCTGATAGTGGTCCTGGGTAGGATTGGTGAGTGGGGAGAATATGTAGAAATGTGAATATGAATGGAGAAAAAAGATAATGGAGTTTCAGAACAGTCTAGTTTCTCCTCGCGTATTGTTGAGTAAGTTGTGGATAGTAATTTGCTCGTTTTCATCAGTGAGGAATAAATTTTTTGACTGGATCTGAAAATGATGACTTTCAAATTTTAAAATTTGAATATGAGCAGCAATTCAGTTCAACTCAGTTTAATGGTCAGATGGAATGACTTACCAGGAACACCAACTATAGCGAGGATGGGATAGTACCCTCCTTGAATAATCCAAAGGATATCTTCGATCCGTGATGCTAATGATATCCAAGGACGAGAAAGGTAGGAAAGACCCAAGGATAAACTCCTGTCTGTTGCAATATTCCAGTCGAAGGTTCTCACATTCTGATCCATTAATTGAACATCTCAGTCTAATGTTTTCAGATTCTGATCTCTCCTCCTCCGTCTCTCGAGCTACTGATCCCTGTTAGTCCAGTCGATGATACTCCCGCCCATACTGGGATAACACATTGAACCGAGTCTTTAATTAATAGAAGAGGCAAAACCTCCAGTGACACATCTCGGATCCACGGAGACTGACATCAATCACAGTCACTGAACAAATAGCTCCAGCCAACGCCTTTCAATTCAATGTTGTTTTACTCAAATTCAAAACAATGATTCACATTGTCATTTTCTGGATGGGCTATGTGAGGGTGACTGATGGAACAAATCTTGAGGCTTCTAGATCAATTGAGTGTAATCTTTCAATCTGTCATGAATGCACGAGTAATGTTATAAGTTCAACAGAACATAAACATGCATCTCTGATTATACATCCTGGAGCTATTGATCAAACATCATAATTGCAATTAAATATTGAAACAATTTTTATAGTTTATGATCTGAGGGGAATGTGTCTGAGAAACGTGGGGTTGCAACAGACAAATGGCATGGTTATGTTAACAGAGAATTGAACGTGACAAATGCAATTCAGATTGTTTTTCCAGGTTCAGAGAGAGTCAGATGAGGCCTGTGGTATTGATGCGATCGATGTTAGTGAACTGTGATGAAATGTCATTTACTGGACTTCAATTAGAGTGTGGCTATGGCATTGTGGAGAAGACAGAAAACAGACAGAATTGGGGGACATGGCAGTTCAGACAGGAGGGAGGGGCAATAATATTCCTCAGTCATCAGTATTGGAATATTACTCTTTATAGCTCATATGAATAAAAGATTCAAGGATACATCTAAAGTGAGGAATTAGAAGTACGGTTTGTTTATTGAACACAAAATATGAGGACAAAATTATTTTCTGTCCGTACTAAACTATGGGAAGTACAAAAAATAAGATACACTCATGATATTGAGCTATATAAATTGAAATGTGTATTACAAAATCACGGAAGTGCTGTGCAGTCTATATCAATCATTATTTGGCCCACAGCTGAGATGCTGATTTCCCCTCTGTCAGTGATCCACCTCATTGAAATTGTCTGGTGCATTATCTCAGTACTGAGGGGATTCTGAATTCCTGCTGTTGTTCACCCAGTCTATTTAAATTAAATCACCTTCTCACTGTAGAAAAAAAAACACTTGGCCTTTTGTACTCTGTGTAACTGTCAGCAACTCAGCCCTGTTATATTGTTGGCGATAAATGATCTGGGACCACAGCCAGTATCTGCGCAGTGCTTAAACCATATAGCAATAGATAAAGGCCTTGCAGTCAGTGAGAATTTCTAAATAAAACTTCCATTTTCTGTTTGTTCCTGTCTATCTCCCCTCATACTGTCTTCTGATCTATCCAACTCACCTTCGTTTACCATCACACCCTGTTTCCAAATTGTTCAGTTGTACAGCTTGATGTTGTGGCCATTTTGGAGAAATGGATAGAGCAGGGACAGGACTGATTCTTGGAGGGTCCGTGGTTTAGATGCTTCATTCAGAACAAGGAAGGTACTAAAAGTGGGGCGGGGTGGGGTTTGGGGTGGGGCAGGGTGGGGTGGCATTGAAAATCACAGACACCATTACGTTGGTAGAAAGGATGCTTGATAAGGACTCGTGTACTGAGGTAGCATGGGAAGAGGTTAGAAACAAAAACGGAGAGGTCACCCTGTTGACAGGTCTCTGTTGCCCTCTGAAAAGTTCCAGAGATGTAGAGGAAAGGATTACAAAGATGATATTGGATAGGAGCGGAAGTAACAGATTCGTTGTTATGGAAGAATTTATCTTTCCATACATTGATGGGAAACGCTACAGTTCAATAACTTTGTACAGGTCAGTTTTTGTCCAACGTGTGCAGAGTGGTTTCCTGACACCGTATGTAAATAGGCCAACAAATTCTGTTATCACGTTTTACATTAAAAAGTTGATTCTGTTACGAAAATCGTAATATTATTATTATTTCTACTGTTAATCTTTTTCCTAGCGAATTAGACAAGACATGCCAGGCATCCCTTTAAGGTTTTATAATTACGTTGAAATCTGTGTCCATGATTATTTACCACATATTTGACTCGAAATTATTACTATTTTAAATAGTTTCAAAGGCGCAGCTCCCTTCTGAAAGATAATCTGAGTAGCTGGTTTTGTGGATGAAAAGAATCCTGACTGAAATCAGAATAAGTTACCTTTTCTCGTGATTCTTCAAAGTTTTTATGCAATTATTTCATTATTTCATCTGTGTTCTGTTACAAATCATCATTTTTTCAATACAAGAACTTTCTTTATCACTAGGTTGACATGTTTCAGAATCTTGCGAATCAGATTATCCTTTCTTTTGCCTTGGAATTATTTCCTTCTCAAAGGTACTTTTTTCACTAATGCAGAAGCAATTAATTTAATTTCTGGCTATTTTGTGGCTCTTCAAAAACAGACAGCTGAAGTAGACGTTTACATTTCCGCCACTCCATGTCCCGAAAAAAAGGCAGCTCCAACTCTCACTATGATCTGCCAGAACTGTGTATAAACAAATGATACACGCGACAATGAATCCTATCAAATCAAATGAAACCAAATCTTATCATCGAGAGAGAGAAATTGTCACAAGGTCAATACACCCAGATGAAACCTCTGCAGCCTGCCATATCCGGCCAAAAATCGTGATAGACGATGAAGCAACTAACTGGTGGAGTGGGCTCCACAATTATTCCCATTCTATCAATGTATCAGCTCTGCACATCAGTGTAAAAAACAAGGAAATAGTATCTGTACTATCCTAGCCAGTGGTGTTGAGTGGATGATTCAACTCACTGTCATCATGATGCCCACAGAATCACAAATGCCAGTCTTCAACTAATTTGATTCGCTGCACGTGACACGAAGAAACAGCTGAACACAGTAGATACGACAAAGGCAATGGGCTCTGACCCCATTCCTGCATTAGGACTGAAGACTTGTGCTGCACAACAAGCCGTGTCCCTGGGGAAGCTGTTTTCTTCTAACTCTAACTCTGACACCACGCTGACAATGTGGAAAATGACTCAGCTATGTCCATTTTATAAGAGGGGAATAATTATAATCTGACCAATTACAACCCCCTCAGTCTCATCACGATAGACAAATTGGGAGTTCTTTTTGACAGAGCTGTCAAGCGGCACAGACATAACTTGCGCAGTGTGGTTTCCAATAGGTTCCCATGTGGAGATGATGCTGTTGTGGAAATGTCACTGGATTAATAATCCAGACCAGGCTAATGCCGTGGCAGCTGGTGGAAGTTAAAAACAATTAATAAAATATCGAGATCTCAAATCTGGTGTCAGTAACAGTGACCTTGAAGTCAATGTAGTTTGTAAACAAGAATTTGCTTTTCCAATGTACTTTCAGGAAGTGAATCTCCTGTGTTTCCTGGTCTGCCTAAACGTGACACCGGACACAGAGAGATGTGATCAAATCTACAATGTTCTCTGAAAAGGCCAAGCAAGACACTCTATTGTATCAAACCTCTCCGAGGTCATAAAGTATAAAACCGGACAGAACACCCAGCCCCAGCCTCAATATGGATAAGGGAACGGAAAGCAGAGTCCTGTTGACCCTGCAGAGACCTCCTTCCTAACATATGAGAACTTGTGATAACATTTACAGAGCGTTCCCACAGACAGCACAGAAACATCGGGAATGGAATAGGCCACACAGCACATTGAGCCTGCCCCATTTTATTTAATGTCTGAACATCTCCTCAATGCACTTTCCCCACACACTGTACACATTCCATAATGTGATTAACCTTGTGAAGCTATAAAATAGGAACTGTTAGTCCCTTTGGTCTGTCGAGTTTGCTATCCAATTCAATATAATGATGGCTGACCCTTTATTTCTACACCGTACTCCTACTCTGTCTCCCATCCTTTCGGTGTCTGGACGTCCTTATTAGTCTTTAGTGCCTTGTCTTCCACAGCCTAATGTGAGAGAAAATTCCGAAGTTCACCAGTCTCTGAGTGCAGAAAATTATTCTTATAAAAATGCAATATGACCTGTCTGCACTTAATACTGTGGCCCCTTGTTTTAGACGTCCCAGCCAGGGGTATTATCATCACTGTGTCCAATCTATCTAACCCTGTCAGAGTTTTATATATTCCTCTGAGATCTCCACTCATTTTCCTAAACTCCATGGAATACTGGTTCACTCGCCCTAAGCTCTGCTCCCACAAAAAGTCTGTCAACCCAGAGATCAGTCTGGTCATCCTTCGCTGCACTCCCTCAATTTAAGGTTTGCACTTTATTAGGTATGGAGACCAAAACTGCACACAATACTGCACAATGTTCGAGTAGAAGTCTCACCAAAAGCTTGAACAGCTGTACTGAGACACCCTTACTCCTGGACTCAAGTCCCCCTGAAATGAGGGTCAACACCTCATTTATCTTCCTGACTGCTTTCTGCTCCTGCAATATTGCTTTCAGTGACTGGTGTACAGAAAGATCCCAGATGCTTTTCAATGTTACAGCTCCCCACTCGGTGGGTCTGCGTAAACTGGTCTGTGTACCAATGTATTCCCAGTGTTCGCTTCCGTCTTCAGAACTCTCTGCCCTGCAAGGAACTCAGAGGTCTGTCCAAACAATAACAAAAGAAAACTGCAGTTCCCTTTATAGATAGACATTTCTCAACCACTCCCTTTTCAAATACTTGGCTGGCATTTTAGTGTTTCCCAACAAAGAAGACAACACCACACTGCTCTTCATCTGTCACATGTTCACTCATTCACTCCATTTGTTTCAATCACCTTGAAGTTTTTTCACATCCTCCTCACTTTCCATCATCCTAGTTCCGTCAACAGACTTGGAAACTTTGCATTTGATTCCCTCAACGAGATGTTTGAGATGTATTGTGAATATCTGGCGACCCAGCACCAATCATTGAGATGCCTCATGAGCCTTCCAAACTGAAAAACATCCATTTGTTCCTACTCATTGTTTCCTGTCAACACTTCCATTTTAAAACCATGTTCATACATTTCCCCCTAATTCATGTGCTTTTACTTTGCACACGAGGATTGGGACTCTATTAAATGTCTTGCTGAAAATCCAAGTTTAGTGCCTCTATTTTTTTTTTATCCATAATTAATCTACCAGTCAGTTTCTGAAATATGTTTCCCATTTCATCAATGTGTGTTATTTTTTCTATGCCCATTATTTTCAGTTCCAGTAATTTCACCAAATTAGTTGATTTACTAATTTCATTCAATATCATTTTCTCATCAGACTCAGGTTTTCTCCTATTGATGGGAAGGCTTCATTTATGTATTTTACTGTGAAGACAGAAGAAAAGTAGTTGTGTCATGTTTCTCTGTTCTCCATTCTCCATTTCCTGTTTCAGATTGTAAGGAAGCTGAAACTTTGACTAAAAAGAACAGCTGTTGTCTATTCACCCTGTCGATGTCCCTTGTAATATTAAACCTGAATTACTTACCCACTCAACTTCCTGTCTCCAAAATAAATAACTCAAGCTTATCCAGCCACTCTCCACAGCTCATAAGCTCCATCCCAGGGAACATCCTGGTGATCTCCTCTGCTCCTCATCCAGTGCAATCACATCCTTCCTGTAATGTGACTCCCAGAACTGCACACAATATTTCATTTGGCCTAACCATATAAAATTCGTATAATCTTGAGTCAATGAATAAAGGCTTTATCTACAGCCATGCTGAACACATCAATTATTATATCCAGTTACATTCAGAAATGTGTGGAGACGCACCCTATGAGCTTCCTTGTGTGGTGCTATTCTTTGAGTATTCCTCTGTCTGGTTCCTTCTTCCAAAGTTTATCACCTCATACTTATCAGGGTTACATTCCATCTGCCATTGATCTGACCATCTGACCATTCCAGCTATATCTTCCTGTAACATAAGACCTTCCTCCTCACTGCCAACCACCCGGCCAATCTTTGTGTCAAACACAATCTTACTTATCACATTCCCTCTACCCAATTCACATTCACATCAATTATGAATATCACAAATAATAAGAGAAACTGCTCTGATCTCTGCGGTACACCAGGGGAAATTGGGCTCTAGTCACAAAAACAACATTCTACCATGAAGTTGAGTTTGGATGCAACTTGATAAGTCACTAATAGGCCCTACATGTTCTCTGGTTGTTCTGTTCCACTTGATATACGTGAAGAATATCTGGGGATTCTCCTTAATCTTGCCCTGCCAGCAGGTATCCATGCACCTCTGTTAGTCAGTCCCCTCCGAGGGAAGAATTTCCTCCTTATTACGGTCTTAAATGTAATATCCCTTATCCTGTCATTATTTGCCTTAAATATCGAGTAGACAGCTAGAGAAACATCTTATTCATTTCCACCTCATCACATGTATCATAGATTGTTGAAATTTCACTGTGATCACCTCTTATGCTTTGAAACTGGAGAGTTCGCAAGAAAAATCTCCCCATCAGAAAATCTTGTCATCGGAGGAATTAATCTGGAGAAAGTCCATTGGACGTCCTCTATGATCAGTGTACTCTTTCTAGATTAGGTCACCAACACTGCACTCAATACCTCAGATACACTCTCACCAACACTCTTTGGAATGGCTTTATGATGTCTTTGCCTCTATATTCTGATTCGCTTAAACAATATCCAACCTAACTTTAACTTTCCAATTACACGTATTCCTCCAATTACCATACAGACTAATTGCATTTACGAACTCACTGTGTGAGTTATAGAGTCATAGAGATATACAGTATGGAAATTACCTTTTAGTCCAATCTGGCCATATCTAGCAGTATAGTCCCACCTGCCCGCACCAAGCCTATATCCCCCCAAACCCTTCCTATTCATATAACCATCCAAATGCCTTTTAAATGTAGTAATTGTACCAGCCTCCACCACATTCTCGGGCAGCTCATTTCATACTCGTACCACTGTCTGTGTGAACTTGTTGCCCCTTAGGTATCTTTTACATTTAGATCAGATTGCTCACAGTATGGAAACAAATCCACACCGATCCGCTGAAACGCAACCCACCCAGACCCATTCCCCTTCACCAAACTCTGTGGGCAAATTAGCATAGCCAATTTAACTAACCTGCACACATTTGGATTGTGGGAGGAAACCCACGACGACACGGGGAAAATGTGCAAACACTACACAGAGAGTCGACCGTGGAGGGAATTGTGAGGCAGCAGTGCTAACCACTGTGCCATCGTGCCGCACAACATCTTTCTCCTCTCACCCTAAACCCTTTAGTTCTGGACTCCCCGAACCCAGGGAAAAACACTTTGTCTATTTACCCTGTCCATGCCCCTCATAATTTTGTTCATCTCTATAAGGTCACCCCTCAGCCTCCGACGCTCAAGGGAAACCAGTCACAGCCTAGACAGCCTCTTCCTATAGCTCAAATCCTCCCACCCTAGCAACATTCTTGTTAATCTTTCCTGAACCCTTTCAAGTTTCACGACATATTTCCGAATGGAAGGAGACCAGAATTGCACGCAATATTCCAACAGTGGCCTAACCAGTGCCCCGTACAGCCGCAACATGACCTCACAACTCCAATGCACAATATTCTGATCAATAAAGGAAAGCATACCAAACGCCTCCTTCACTATCCTATCTACCTGCGACTCCACTTTCAAGGAGCTATGAACCTGCACTCCAAGGTGTCTTTGTTCAGCAACATGCCCATGGATCTTATCATTAAATGTTATAAGTCCTGCTAAAATTTGTTATCCCAAAATGCAGCATCTCGCATTTATCTGAATTAAAATCCATCTGCCACTTCTCAGCCCATTGGCCCATCTGGTCTAGATCCTGTTGTAATCTGAGGTAACCCTCTTCACTGTCCACTACACCTCCAATTTTGGTATCATCTGCAAACTTACTAACTGTACCTCTTACACTCGCATGCAAATCATTTATGTAAATGACAAAAAAGGGATCCAACACTGATCCTTGTGATACTCCACTTGTCACAGGACTCCAGTCTGAAAAGCAACCCTCCACCTCCACCCTCTGTATTCAAACTTTGAGCCAGTTCTGTATCCAATTGGCTATTTGTCCCTGTATTCCGTGCGACTTAAACTTGCTCACCAGTCTCCCATGGAGAATCCTGTCGAACGCGTTACTGAAGTCCACATCAATCACATCGACTGCTCTTCCCTCATCAATCCTCTTCGTTACTTCTTTAAAAAACTCAATCAAGAATGTGAGATATGATTTCCCACACACAAAGCCATATTGACTATGCCTAATCAGTCTTTGTCTTTCCAAATACATCTACGTTCTGTCCTTCAGGATTCCCTCCAACAACTTGCCAACCACCGACGTCAGATTCACTGGGCTATAATTCCCTGGCTTGTCCGTACCACCCTTCTTAAACAGTGGCACCACGTTTGCCAAACTCCAGTCTTCTGGCACCTGTCCTGTGACTATCAACGGTACAAATATCTCAGCAAGAAGCCCAGCAATCACTTCTCTAGCTTACCACAGAGTTCTAGGGTGCACCTGTTCAGGTTCTTGGGATTTATCCACCTTTACCCGTTTCAAGACATCCAACACTTCCTCCTCTGTAATATGGACATTTTTCAACGTGTAACCATCTAAATCATGATATTCTATATCGTCCATATTCGTTTCCACAGTAAATACTGATGCGAAATACTCGTTTAGTATCTCCCCAGTTTCTGCGGCTCCACACAAAGGCCGCCTTGTTGATCTTTGAGGGGCCATATTCTCTCCCTAGTTATGACTTTGTCATTAATGTATTTGTAAAAAACCCTTTGGATTCTCCTTAATTCTACTTGTTAAAGCTATTTCATGTCCCCTTTTTGCCCTCTTGGTTTCCCTCTTAAGTATACTCCTACTGCCTTTATACTCTTCTAAGGATTGGCTCGATCTATCCTGTCTATACCTGACATGTGCTTCCTTCTTTTTCTTAACCAAATCCTTTAGTTATCCAGCATTCCCTATACCTACCAGCCTTTCCTTTCATCCTAACTGGAATATACTTTCTCAGGATTCTTGTTATCTCATTTCTGAAGACTCCCCATTTTCCAGCCACCCGTTTACCTGTGAATATCTGCCCCCAATCAGGTTTTGAAAGTTCTTGCCTAATACCGTCAAAATTGGCCTTTCTCCAATTTGGAACTTCAACTTTTAGATCTGGCCTATCCTTTTCCATAATTATTTTAAATCTAACAGAATTATGGTAGCTGGCCCCAAAGTGCACCTCCACTGACACCTCAGTCACCTGCCCTGCCTTATTTCCCTCGGCCGGGTCAAGTTTTGCACCTTCTCTAGTACATTCATCCACATAATGAATCAGAAAATTTTCCTGTACACACTTAACAAATTGCTCTCCATCTAGACCCTTAACGCTATGGCAGGTCCAGTCTATGTTGGAAAGGTAAACTCTCCATCCATAATCATCCTACTTTCTGATAGATAATGGAGAACAACTTACAAGTTTGTTTCTCAATTTCCCTCTGACTATTAGGAGGTCTATAATACAATCCCAATAAGGTGATCATCCCGTTCTTATTTCTCAGTTCTACCCAAATAACTACCCTGGATGTATTTCCAGGAATATCCTCCCTCAGTACAACTGTAATGCTATCCCTGATCAAAAATGCCACTCCCCCTCCTCTCCTGCCTCCCTTTCTATCTTTCCTATAGCATTTGTATCCTGGAACATTTAGCTGCCAGTCCTTCCCATCCCTGAGCCATGTTTCTGAAATTGTTATGATATCCCAGTCCCATGTTCCTTACAATGCCCTGAGTTCATCTGCCTTCCCTGTTAGGTCCTTGCATTGAAATAATGCAGTTTACTTTATTTGTCCTACCTTGTCCCTGCCTGCCCTGACTGTTCGACTCTTTTCTGTTCTCAGTTGTACCAATCTCAGATTGATCTATTTCCTCACTATCTCCCTGGCCCCCTCCCCCTTTACTAGATTAAACCATCCCGAGCAGCTCTAGCAAATCTCCCTGCCAGTATATTCGTCCCCTTCCAATTTAGGTGCAATCCGTCCTTCTGGCATAGGTCCCTTCTACCCCAAAATAGATTCCAATGATCCAAAAATGTGAATACTTCCCTCATACACCAGCTCCACAGCCATGCATTCATCTGCTCTATACTCCTATGCCTGCTCTCACTTGCTCGTAGCGCCAGGAGTAATACAGATATTACTACTCTCGAGGACCTCCTGTTTAAATTTCTGCCTCACACCCTGCAATCTCCTTCCAGAATCTCAAACTTTTTCCTTCCTATGTCGTTGGTTCCAATGTGGACAATGGCCTCTGAACGGCCCCTCTCACCCGTGAGAATATTCTGCAACCTTTCTGAGACATCCTTGATCCTGGCACCAGGGAAGCAACAAACTATTCTGCTTTTTCTCTGCTGGTCACAGAAACATCTGTCTGCACCTCAGACTAGGGAGACCCCGACCGCAATTGACCTCGTGGAATCTGACGTACTCCTTGTTGCCTTAGACACAGTCCCAATACCAGAAACTTGCCTGTCGTGCTACATTCCCCTGTGAATCCAATCCCTCACCCCGACATTTTCCAAAACAGCATATTTATTTGAAATGTGCAGCAGCCCCAGAAGACTGCTGCACTAGCTGCTTACCTCTCTTACGTTTCTTGGAGTTAAGCCATCTCTTTGACTGCATCTGAGACATTCTCTCCTTCCTATAACTGCCATCCATCACATACTGTTGCTGCTTATAAATTCTTCATTGTCATTAACTGTCTCTCCAACCGATCCATTCGATCTGATAGAGTCGCAACTACAAGCATTTATTGCAGATATAATCCGCAGTAACCCTTAAATCCTCTTTAAACTCCCTCATCTGACAAGAAGCACATATGATTCTACGAAGGCCATTTGTGCTCTTTCACAACCTACAGACCCAGAAAAACAAAACTGTCTTATTCCTCTACAAAACACTGCCCCAGGTTAAATTAATATTTATGATTTATATTTTAAGATTAATCAAGAGATATATCTCAGAAAACATATAATTAAGGAAGAACCCACTCTACTGAATTCTGCAGATTTTCTGTAGGACACGGTTAAAACAATTCACTTATCTGGCTGGGGACATTGCCCAAACACTTCCTCCAAACCAGTTGTAAATTTCACTGTTTGTTAATTTTACTAGACACACTCCAATATCGAGCGATACATGAATTCAAACTTTTTTGGCAGTAACTGCGCAGGTTCACTGCCCTGTCAGTTTCTCCCCCTCACCATGTGCTTCCTTTGTCTGTTCCTTTCCCTCTTAAAACTGCTGTTGCTTTGAGTTTTTTTTCCCAAAGTTCCAAAATAATGCAACAGCATACAAAACAGTAAGTGCTGCTCCTGGAATTCGAGGAAATCACCTTCAACACCTAAAATGCCTCAAAAAAGGAGCAGCTGTTAGAGCCAGAAATTTTTCCCGCCCAGACTTCTGAAAATCCAAATAAAGTACTTCCACTGGTTGTCCGTGGTCTATGCTGCAAGAAATAACTCCGAATTCCGAAGTTTGTCAGGCATGATTTCTCTGTCAGAAATGCATTTTGATTCGTGCAATTTCGCTGTTCATTTCTAAGTTCCCAATATCATTTCTTATATAATGGAATCTAAATGTTTCCCTACATATGTCAAATTAATTGGTCTGCAGTCCTCCACATTATCTCTTCCTCCCTGTGTACATAGATGGATCATGTTTACTACCTTTCAGTTATCTACAAGGGCTTATGGTCTTTGGAGGATCTATAGTACAATAAAACACAATCACTGACAATTCAATTAATATGCTGTTTTATTTCTGACATTTTTATATGAAGTATATCTGGCCCATCAAACTTAACAATGATCAATCTAGCGCAATTTTCAAGTACTACCTTGTTACTGATATGAATTGATTTCATGTCTTTAGTTCCACAAGTCCCAGGTGATTACTTGCTTTACACGGAGATTTCCTGATGCTTTCTCCATGAAGACAGATGCAAAATAGCTGTTTAGTTTCTCTGCCATTTCCTTGTTCCCCACAATAAATTTTCCTATACCTTACAAATTTCCACCTTGGCCTTACTTTCGTTTTCTTTGGTACATGGATCATAGATTTGAGCAGTGTTTGTGTTTCCTGCTTGTTTGTATTCATGTTCTTTTTGATTTCCTAACACTTTCTTTGTCCTTAATTTCAGAAAAGTAAATCTCTCAGAATGTTTAGATTTGCACAAAATCTGGAATTCTTCTGAAGCTGCTTCATTAGATTTAATGCAATCATTAATTTCTTATGTAAACCTTCGATGAGTCCGCTTCCCTTTCGTTGATGTTTGTAACTTAGTGATATATACATATTTTTCAGACTTTACACTGAAAACCATTGTTTGTCTCACACTAAATGTCATTTGTATTTTCCAATTCACTTGGCCCTCTAGCCTTCGGGTTTCCATGATATTTGAGTGTAATATTCAAACATTCTCTATTGCCGTGTAAAATGCAGCATATTAATGTCACCATTGCCCAATAGCTTCCTCAGAGCACGGTAAGTAATTAGCCCTTCTGACCACGCAACACCACGCTTGAAATAACCTGCTCTCTACTTTGGTTCACAACATACTCTTCAGCCTACCTCATATACACTTATGAAATGTATTTTTCACAGCATTAGCAATCATTTAGTTAACGCAGTTTCGGTGCAATTTTAGATCATCCAGTATTACTGCACACCCACGATATTTGCATATCTTATTTTCAGAGAATCGGATGATCAACAGTTTTGGTTTATATATGTAAGGCACCAACGTTTGTTCCTCCTTGTTGTTTTCAAGATCCATACAAACATATTCAGAAGAAGCTGAGGGATGTACTCTGTGATGTTATTAATGATAAACGTGGACAAAACATGGGGAAGGCCCACCCCGATGGTGAGATGATCTGAAGAAATGCCCATCAATTCAGGACAACATCGTTAACCTTCCCCGCTCTGCCAAGACAAATGTCTCCCTATTCTCTCTACTTCCTCACACTCTCTGTATATCTGTTACAGCACCTACCCCCGAACAAGGCTCTTGCTCCACCAGTCACACTGTTGCATGCAACACTCTCTTTCCTTCACTTTCTCTGTCACTGAATGCAAATCGAGATTAAATTTATTGTTTTGCCAACGTTGAACCAGTGAGATAATTTGATGCTGGGGATAGAAAGATGCAAACATTTTCAAAATTTGGAAGAGAGCAGATGCCATCGAGACGGAAGAAGCCTGGGCATCAACCATCTTGCTCCGCAAGAAATTAGGAAATACTCACTACCATAGATAATTTTTCATATGAAACATATTCGCAGTAAACAAAAATACGACGACACAGGGAATTCAGCAACGGTAGAGTAACATCACAGAGGACGGCAGTGGCTGTGTGGTTTTGAAATCAAGTTGATGTAATCTTCATGAGTGTCTAATTGAAACAGCATATTGTTATACAGTTGGGGGCAGTTGTGTGGTGATGGGGAAGGGGGTGTTGGTTAAAGTTGTAAATAGTTGTGGCATAATGTTCACTTTTACAGTTAAAAATAAATTGGCGTTATTTTCTTTAAATGCTGGAATTTGGGAGTTCTCTGTTATTCAATTCTAACAGATTTCTAGGTGAGTTGAACTTTCCCGGGTGTTTGCTTTAATTAATAGAGGTGTTCACTACCATGTCGCAACATTTGTACAGACCAATAGAGAGCAAAAAAAAAGAAACAGGAGTAAGAAGTTAGAATAATAAATATAAAGAAAGACTGTAAGAGCTTCTTTCGATATGGAAAGGGCAAATGAGAGGCAAAAATGGGCATCTGATTGCTAGAAATTGACACAGGAGAGATAGTAATGTGGAACAAGGAAATGGCTGAGGAGATGAAAAATTACTTCGTGTCGAAAACATGAGTAATATCCCAAAAATAGAAAAGACTTAGTGGACATACTTGAGTAAGGTGGCCATTACCTAGAAGAAGGTGCTGTAAAAACTGAATGGTCTGAAGGTAGGATAAATCAACTGGACCAGATGACTCCACTCCAAATTTCTAAGGCAGATAGCTGATGAGACAGGGGAGGCGTTGGTGGTGAACTTTCAGGAATCTCTCGAATCAGGGAGATTCCCAGTGGACTGGAAAATTGCTAACGTGATACCCCTGTTTAAAAAGGGAGTAAAGCAAAAAACGGAAAATCTCAGATTGTCTAATCTAAACTTGGCTCTGGGTAAGATCCTGGAATCCATTGTGAAGGATGAGATTTCTGAATAGTTGGATGTAGATGGAAAAGTAGGACAAAGTTAGCATGGTTTCATCGAGGGGAGGTCATGCCTGGAAAATCTGCTAGAAAACCTTGAGGACGTAACTAGCAGCTTAGAATAAGGAGAGCCAATGGATGTCATCCACCTGGGCTTCCAGAAGGTCTTTGACAATGGCTACTGAGTAAGGCAAGGGCCCATGGTATTAGAGGCAAGATGCTAGCATGGATAGACATTTGGATGTCTGGCAGGAAGCAGAGAGCGTCGATAAAAGTGTCCTTCTCAGGATGACAGCAAGTGACAAGTGGTATTCCATAAGGCTCAGTGTCGGGACCACAACATTTCACTTTATACATTCACGATCCAGATGAAGGAAATGAAGGCATTGTGGTTAAGTTTGAAGATGATACAACGATAGGTATTGGGACAGGTAACGTCGAAGAGGCTCAAGAAGGATGTAGATAGGTTTGGATAAAGGGCAAAGAAGTGGTAGATGGAGTACAAACTGGGAAATTGTGGGAACATGCACTTTGGTAGGAAGAATAAAAACATGGACTACCGAGAAAATTCAGATGTCTGAAGTGCAAAGAGACTTAGGAATCCAACTCCCGGGGTCTCTCAATTTGTATTTGTAGGTTAAGTCAATAGTTAGGAAGGCAAATGCAGTGATGGAATTTATTTTGAAAGGATTTGAATGTAAAAACAGGGATGTACTTCTAAGGCTCTATCAAGCTCTGATCAGACCACATGTGGAGTATTATACGCAATTTTGAGCCCCATGTCTCAGGAAGGATGCGCTGACCTTGGAATGGGTTCACAGCAGGTACCCGAGAATGGTGCCAGCAATGAAAAGCTTAACATATGAGAAGGTTTGAAGACTTTGGATCTGTTCTTGATGGAGTTCAGACGGATGTGGGTGGATCTAATTGAAACATACAGAATACTGAATGGCATGCACAGTGTGGATGTTGAGAAGGCTTTCATTGCTAGGAGACTCTAGGACCCAAGGATACAACCTTAGAGCTAAGGGAAATACTTTTAGTAAGGAGATAAGGGGAAATGTCTTCAGCCAGAGAGTGGACATCCTATGGAATTCATTTTCACAGAAGGCAGTGGAGGTCAGGTCATTGTGTACATTTAAGATAGAAATAGTTTGCTTCTGGAATATCAAAGGGATCAAGGGTTACAGGGAGAAAGCAGGAGAATGGGGTTGAGAAACTTGTCAGCGTAATTGGATGGCAGATCAGACTCGATGGGCTCAATGGTCTCATTTCTGTTCCTATGTTCGATGATCTTATGGTCGTAAGCTGCAGTCCGATGCTCCCGTTCTCTTACTTTGTCCCTCCGGACAGCAAAGTGTGAGATTTAAAAATTCCTGAGTCATCTTTAACAAATGTGGAGGATTCCTATTGATGATTCATGGGAATCGCTCCACTGCTGGAAGGAAAGGAAATTCTGCAAAATCGAACTGTTCCGGGAAGAAGTTTCATACCAGCAGCTTGTTTGAGTAGAATCACGTCGGAGACAGAATAGCAATTGGGAGACGTTATCTCTTTCCAATTGATATGAGTAAAAATGCTATGAAACTCTGAAAACCATTCGTTATTCTTTATCGTCTTCAGACATGTGCGTTCGTGTGTGTGTCTGTATGTGTGTGACTCTGAGTCTCACATTTTTCGAGAAAATGACCGAGGTTACACTTCAAATTTGTTATAACCAGTGGAGAAGTGGGGCTGGAAAATGAAAGAGTGACCCTCCAACATTGGTTGGAACAGGAATGAGCAATTCTCACGGGCTGTTCAAATGGGAATTCTCTTCCCAAGAAGTTTATTCCCCAGATGCAGCTCAGCACCACTACTTCCAGCGTAATTAAACATGGCCCATACATGTTGACCTATCAACAACAGCCACATTCCATGAATAAATAAAAAATGATGAACTGCAGCAAAATTAATTGGATGGGAACAAAACTGTTAGACAAATGCCTGGTGCCTTCCAGAACTGTGCTGCCTGTGTAGTTTAACTTTGTGCAGTTCCCTAGCATTGTGACTGGGTGCTTGCATTTATTCAAAGTTGGGTTTGTTCAACATTTAACAGACATGGAGAAAAATTGTGGACAGACAGAAAAGTGCTGCGGAGACCACACTCAGATCTTACTGTCTGGTCGAGCAATGACAAAATGTCTAATGACCCACTCCTGCTCCTCAGTCCGATGTTCCTTAAAACCACCTGAACAGGAGCAGATAGAGACCACTTGCTCCAAACAGCTGGTCCGCAATGTTACAGGATGTGATTCAGTCTCTCAACACTGTGTGATTTGATGTGGATTGAAACATGTGATGGGAAATCCAGACCGGATACAGAAGTGGCCTCTCACCTCTTTACAGAGTGTCTCCTCGCTGAGCTGGTGTTTCATTTGTTGGTCATGTGGTAGTCCCAGATTCACTTTGAATATCGGACCATTATCTCGCCCAGAGATGGCTCACCAGAAACTTTTCTCTCACTGTCCTCAAAATTCAATAACAGCACCTCTAGGTCTATTGCAACCATTCATTTTCCAATGACAGAATGAGAACATAAGAAACAGGAGTAGGTAATACGGATGCTCAAGCCGTTGTATGCGATCATGGCTGATCTACTGTTGGCATTAACTCCTCGTTAATGATCAGTTCTTCCCACCCTCAGCTCTCTGACAGGTCAAAAATCCATCTACATCCTCTTTAAATACTTGCAGTGATCTAACTCCCCTACGTTTCTACACCTGAAAATGCCTGACATTCACTATCCTCTATAAGAAGAAAACATTTTCCACACAGATATCATCACGTATTAACATTAACAATAGTGGTTAACTGACCTACTCAAGTAAGAGGGATTTATCCCGGTATCAAGGCAGGATGTGGCTGAAAATTTTATCCTCAGAGGCACTTAAATACCCAGAATCATACACCCCAACTAAAATAAAAAATACAAGCAATGGAATTTATCATCTTCTCAGTGTCTGTGTAGAACATAACGAGTGATTGTCCATCACCATCAAGTTTCAATGCAATGACTTGTTTTTCTCTGACAGTGCTACAGATTAACCTTCACTCACTCCTCTTTTACCATCAGCCCACTGATTATTCTGGTTAAATTCCTTTACACTGTCTCTATTGCAATCAGATCATTCGTTTTAAAGGATAACAAATATGTCCATAATACCTCAAATACAGCCTCTATAACACTCTCAGCAATGATCACAATAATTCCTTTCTCTCACTTAATGTCGCTGTATCATTATTATGATGTAAAAACCCATTCCTTCGCTATGTACTGCCATCGATGTCGAATTTAAAAGTTCCTTACCTCCGTATGTCAGCATCAGTAAAGCCGGCACCAGAGGTGCCTGTAGAGATGAACATCACTCTTGGGGAGAGACTCAGTCAGAAAGATTGCACTTGAAATAGGGAATGGTCACTTACCTGAATTGAAATGAAGTATAGGAATAAGGAAAACAGACAGAGGAAGGGAGCTAACTTTACTTTTGTTCTTCCCTCATGTGAGGTGTGCAGTCCTGACAAGGCCATCATGTTATATTGATCTTGAACTGAGTGGCTGGTTCAGCTGTTCCACAGGACCATAAAGAGTAAAACACATTGCGGTGGGTTTTCACTGACTTGACTGGGGAATACAACTCATTGACTTTTCTGAAGAACATGTAGCAAGCAGCTGGGCCTTTTTAAAATCACAAATGACGATAGTTTCACTTCAATTACATGAATTTCCTTCATGAGATATCAACAGATTATTATTCCGTGCCACTAGATTATGTGTCAATGAATTAAGCAGCATGCAGTATTGCCTGCCTGACAGTTTCTGTGCAGTGAACAAGTTAAACATACACAAGATCAATTATTCTGCAACTAACATGTGGTTATAAGGGACTTAATAACGTGTGTCCAGATTTAACAAAGGCACAATTGATGGTTTATTCTGAAGATGCACTGAGGCTGACGAGAAGACGAGGATATCATGAAGGTGGTATTGGACAGGATTAGTGAGTGGGGAGGATATAGAAATGTAGATCTGTGCAGAGCTAGAAGGATTATGCAGTTTAAGAATAGTCTGTTTCATCTTCACATATTGGTGAGCAATTTCACATGAGTAATTTGCTCGTTATAATTTGTGAGCAATTGAATATTTCATTGGAGTTGAAAATATTGACGTCCAGCTTTCTAAATTTTAAATAATACGAGTCGCAATTCAGCCTAACCTGGCTTTATGAACAAATAGAATGAGTTACCAGGAACACCAACTATAGCGAGAATAGGACAGTAACCAACTTGAATAACCATCAATACATCATAGGTTCGCAAAACTAATGAGATATAAGGTTGAGAAAGCCAGTAAAGACCCTCGGATAAACTCCAGTCCATTGTTGGAATATAATATTTTCAGATTCTGATCCATTGTTGGAACATTTCAGCCTAATGTTCTCAGATTCTGATCTGTCCTCTCCCTCTCTCTGGGTCTTCTGATCCCTGTTAGTGCTGTCGGTGATGCTCCCGCTGATACTGTGGGATAACACATTGAACCGAGACCCTAATTAATAGAAGAGAAAAGCCTTGCAGTGACACATTTAGGATCCACTAAGACTGACATCAATCGCAGTCGCTGCAGAAATGTCTCCAGTTAACCCATTTCAATTCAATACATTGTAACTAAAATTAAAAAAAAAATAAACTTTACACATTCTGGATGGGATATGTGGGGGAACTGAGGGAACACATATTTGGGCTGGTAGATCAATCATGTGTAAGCATTCAATCTGCTTTGGATATGGGAGCAATGCCAGAGGTTTATCAGAACATAAGCATGCTTCTCTGTTTATAAATTGAAACTATGTTCTTTAACTACTGATCAGGCATTACAATATCAGTAACACGTTGAGAAAAATTTTATCGTCCATGATCTGAGAAGAAAACGCTCCTAAGACTACATGGGGTTATAACAGACAACGATATGGTTATGTTAACAGAGAATTGTACCGAAGACGTAATGGAGACTGCAGCTGTTTTGTAATTCAGTGTAGGTAAAGCATGGTAGTGGAAAAGGCACAGTAAATCAGGCAACATACGAGGAGCAAGAAAGTAGGACCCTTTTTCAGGACTGGCGAGGGGAAAGGGGGCTAAGAGAAAACGGATGATGGGGTGAGGCTGGGGGAAACATAAGTACTAGGTGAGCGAAGGTAGGAGGTGATAGTGATAGATCGGTGAGGAGTGTGGAACAGAGTGGTGGGAAGGAAGGTGGACATTAGGTCTCCTGAGGAGGGCAGATGTGAGTCCGGGGGCTGGATCTGGGAAATGGGTTGACCAGGGGAGATTTTTAAATCAGTGAATCCAATGTTCATGCCGTGTGTTTTTTGGCTTCCGAGGCAGAAGATGAGGTGTTACTGGTAACATCCTGGTAAATCTCTTCTCAACCATCTCCAGGTTAATAATCGCCTTCCTTTAACAGAACTGCACACAGTACTTCAGAAAAGGCTTTATCAATATTCTGCACAATCTCAGCATGATTTCCCAACTTCTAACCTCAAAGGTATGAACAATGAAGTAACGTTAAACACACTGCGCCAAAAACTTCAATGAATTATGCCTGTGCCCCTGGGTCCTTCTTTTCTACATAACTACCAAAGCCCAGCATTAATTGTGTAAGTCCTCCCCTTGTTTGTTTTATCAAAATGCAATGCCTCACATGCATCCATGTTAAACCCCATCTGCCACAGCTCACCTCAGTGAATGTTATTACTGCCCCCATCACACTCCCCCTTTGGATTAAAACGACAATCCCCTCTCCAGAAGGCCTCCGGACACCAGTCTTAAGTTTCCCAAAGACCCAGAACTTGGTTTGCCTTGCGCAGGCAGAGGGAGGAGTCGGTAAAGAGAAGCTGGCAAGGAGGCAGTTGCCTTATATCAATTAATGATTTTAGGAAGGGGGAGCCACATGCTAGAGATTTGAAATAG
The DNA here is from genome assembly GCF_020745735.1 of Hemiscyllium ocellatum. NCBI lineage: Eukaryota > Metazoa > Chordata > Chondrichthyes > Orectolobiformes > Hemiscylliidae > Hemiscyllium > Hemiscyllium ocellatum. The sequence goes on from NC_083429.1 coordinate 11,451,652, forward strand.
TGACCGGTGTTTTGGGCCCAGAATTGTGCTCGTTCGTCGTTTCTCGTATTCAGTATTGATATCTACTCGAGATCCTTCATAGTGCAGAGTGTGTCTGCAGGATTTCTTTCCCTAATATAGCCGATGACTGGTAATAGCTACTTAAACCAAAACTTATAGCCAAGTAGTTGAAGATGTTCATTGGTTGTCTCAATGGCACAGCGACTGCACTCAAAATCCTTTAGTTGAGGGTAATAACTTGTTTTTTTTTCATTTATAAATGGCCCCTGCATAATTTGGTAATGTTAACCAGCATTTAATAAATCCATTACACTTTAAATATGACTCGAAATCTGGGCGTGATTTAGGCCTTGTTTAATGGATCGTGCCCACGTTTGTGAGCCGGGGCTCTTGATTCCATTCCAGTCAATGAATGTCTGATGGTGCCCCTATCTCTGGAGAAGGTGGAGTGGACTCATGGTCTGTGGAAGTATGTCACAGCGTGTTACAACAGGCGGATGAACAAACACACAGGAGCATCATGTTGCAGCTTTAGGAGCTAATGCTGAATGACGGTAGTGTCCCTGTAACTGCACCGGAAATTCTAGTTCCAAATCTCACAGAGCTGTTTCATAATATATCTGAACAAGTTGATTAAACTTTTTTGGAATCGTGCCTTGATGGAGAAGGAACAGGTGTGACTACTGAATTTGAGAATTTAGACCCAGGATGACTGAAAGCATAGCCAACTGTCTTGATTGGAGTCACATTTACACTTTCTAGAGGTTTATAAAATTATGAAGGGCATGGCGAGGTTGAGTGGTCAAGGTTCCTTCTCCCCAAGGTAGGAGAGTGTAAAACTAGTAGGCATAGGTTAAAGGTGGGAAGACAAATATTTGAAAGACAATGAAGAGCAACTTTTGTTTTTGCTGCAGAGGGTGGTGCTTCTATGGAATAAGCTGCCAGACAAACTGGTGGAGGCTGGAACAATTACAGCATTTAAAGGGCAACTGGGTGGCTTTATGATTAGTGGGACATGGGCCAAATGCTGGCAAATGGGAGCGGATTAATTTCTAATATTTGGATGGCATAAGCGAGTTGAAGAGTCTGTTTCCCTGTTGTACATCTCTCTGAATCATTGACTTAATTACTGAAGGTGTCTTTGTAATCTTCAGTGGTTCTTCATAATACAAACACTGTCCACTGTACACCCAAACTCGATGTTATCCATAAATGTGCGAAATATGCCTTCTACAACTCGCATCTAAATCATTTATATAAATGACAAACAAAAGTGTACCCAACAATTTTGCCTCTGGATCATAGCTGCCCACAGGCTTCAAGTTCAAAAAACAACCATCCACCACCACCGTGTCTCCTGCCATTAAACAGATACACACAGAAACACACACGCAATCACACACGCATATAGAGACAAAGGTTAGATTAAAACAACGATCATGAGTTGCAGTGAGAAGGCGGGGAAAATTGTGTTGAGAAACACACCAGACAGGATCAAACTGCAAAATAGATTTATTGGGCCAAATGGCCTAAGTCCAATTTTCTATGCTCTGTGGCCTTAAGGTGTCAGGATTACTTTCCAAGGGTGCAGGAGAAGCTACGTTTGATAAATACTTGACTGAACAGTCAATAGGACTGTGGGATACGTTTGAAGGGCTGAATAGTATATGCTTGTTCCTATTTGCTTTGTTTCTGAAAAGAGGAGGTGACTTGCTGTGAGGTTAAAACAGTTTAAAATGAAAGGGGTCTCCCATTTCCATTTGAGATAACGTTATTCCTTTCTCCTTTGGATTGTGTGATCTGTGACGTTCTCAGACCCGGGGACAGTGAAGTCTCCCGGGATATTCAAGGCTGACCTTGACTGACCTTTGGTGGACAGGGGAGGGGAATGTTTATTGGGAGAAGACAGGAGAGGGGGTGGTCAGCTACAGTCAGACCAGCCGTGATGGTTCTAAATTAAGCAACAGGCTGGAGGGTCCGATTGGCCAACTGCTGCTCCTAACTCACACGTTGTTCTGTCAATTTACCCTCAAGACTGTGACAGAGGGAGAGAATGATTCCATTCAGCTAGTCAGCATCGTGACAACGCAGCAGGAGAAGGCCATTATGCCCATCCATGGGGTTAGAAAAGAATAGAATGAAGGACTCAAATCATTTCAGAAAATTATACAGAATAGGAGGACGCCATATAACCATCCCAGGCTGTTATGCAGGAGCAGGGGCACCCTGGATAGCTGTCAGGAAATACAGAGTAGAGATCATTATGCATTTTGTGTTTGGAAAGCTGTAACTGGTAGAATACTTCAAGGATCTATGTGAGGTCAGCGAAAATTTAAATCCAAATAAATAAATTGGATGAAGGGATGGAGCTCAGTTTGCTAATGGACCAGGATAGTCATTCAATAACATGTTAAATGGAGACAGAGCGTCTGAAATGGGACACAGACAGCCGGAGGGCGGAGCGTCTGCGATGAGATTCAGACAGGGGACGGGCAGAGCGTCGACAATGGGATACAGACCTGGGGAAGGCAGAGCATCTGGAATGGGGTACAAACAGGAGGAGGGCAGAGCGTCTGCAATGGGACACAGCCGAGGAGGGCAGAGCATCTGCAATGGGATAGAGACAGTGTGCGGGCAGAGAGTCTGCAATGGGTTACAGTCAGAGGAGGGCAGGACATCTGAAATGAGATACAGACAGGGGAGAGCATTGCGCCTGCAATTAAATACAGAGAGGGGAAGGGCAGGGCGTCTGCAATGGGATACAGACGGGGGAGGGCCATGCGTCTGCAATGGGATACAGGCAGAGGAAGACAGAGCATCTGCAATGGAATACAGACGGGGGAGGGCCATGCGCCTGCAATGGGATGCAGACAAGGGGAGGACAGGGCCTCTGCCTTGGGAGAGCGTCTGCAATAAGATATAGACATTGGAGGGCATAGGGTCTGCAATAGAGACAGGCAGTTGAGGGCAGAGCGTCTGCAATTGGATATAGATGTTGGAGGGCATAGTGTCGACAATGGGAGACAGACAGGGGAGGGCAGAGCGTCTGCAATGGAATACAGGCATTGGAGAGCATAGCGTCTGCAATGAGAGACAGACAGAGGATGGCAGGGCGTCTGCAATGGGACACAGACGGGGGAGGGCAGAGAGTCTGCAATGGGATACAGACGGGGAGGGCAGAGCGTTTGCAATGGGATACAGACAGAAGGAGGGCAGAGCATCTGCATGAGGATACAGACGGGGGAGTCCAGCGCATCTGCAATGGCATACAGTCAGAAAATGGCTGTGAGCAAACATTCAGTAAAAAAAATCAGTGCAATGGAGGCGATGGGAACTTTTTGTTTCGTGGAAAAGACAAAACAGCAGAAAATTATTTAAATGCAGGGAGAATGCAGAAGTCAGTGGTACAGGGGGATTTGCGTGTCTTCGTACATGAATCACATCAAATTACTCTGTATATGTTGGAAGTTATTTGGAAGAGAAATGGAATGATTCTGTTTCGTGCAAGAGGTGTTGGGTATGATCTAAGCCATGTTTTTTTTTTCATCAGTGCAGGGCAGTGCTGAGATCACATCTGATGTACTATGTGTAGTTATGATTGCCTAAACTGAAAAATAAAAGGTTTCGAAACGTTTCAAAGATGTTGCCCTTTATTCATTCTTGGGATGAAGGCATTCCGTTATGAAGAATTAACAGTTCAGCCTGCGAATGAGAAATGTTTTATTGACAATATAAGATCTTGAGAAGAGTGTATTTGGTGAATAACGGATGGTTATTTCTTCTTGTGTGGGAGAATAACACTGAGGAAGTAATTTAAGAATTCGATATGTTCAAAGGAAAGGTCATTGGACCGAAACATTGAAGCCTGATTTCTCTTCATACACGCTGTCAGACAGGCCGAGCTTTTCCAGCAATTTCTGTATTTGTTAAAGTATAAAACATTCTCATCTTAGCACTGGTATTATGAAGAAACGAAACGCTTATTTTTACATTATGCAGGCACATCCTAGCACATATTCAAAACAAGTAGGGTCATTTAATGTTAATGAATTGATTATGTGTACGACAGCAGCAATAATGCTGGAATCGAGAATGTGATGGAGTCATATAGTTCGGGCAATGTTCAAGGAAAGCTCACACAGCCCAGTTTAGGGTCTGATAATGTTAATGATTTAACTTACAGATGGAAAAATGTAGCTTATCTGTGACAGAATAGTCTATTGCTCCCTTTCTGTTTCCTGTCGCTCAACACATTGATGTGTTGGAGTGAAATTGAAAGCCTAGTCGTCTTTCCCACTCACAGAGAATTCCTGATGAGGATTCGTTAGAATTTCCCAATTCCTTGAAGCAATGCAATTCAACCAAATCCAACTGTTTCAGGAAGAAATCCCATTGTCAGACGGTTGTACGAGCAGAATAATTTCAGAAGGAATTATTCACGCTCGATAGTGTGGGGAACAGGAAAGAGATTCTGTGGCTGCAAATAGGAATCCAGGATGGTGTAAAGCCTCCTACGTGTCAGGGCCCAGGATGTCTCGGAGCGGCTGCAGAACGTTCTCACCGGGTCGGGGAGCAGCCAGAAGTCTTTGTGCACATGAGTAGAAATGACATGTGTAGAAATAGTGATGAGATCCTGCAGAGTGATTATATAGAGCTAGGAAAAAGGGTAGAAGACTGGACCATGACAGTGGGTAATGTCTGGTTTACTTTCAGGGCTCTGTGTTAGTGAGGGTAAGAACCGAAGGATATGGCAAATGAATGTGTGGCGTCAGAATTGGTGCAGGGGGCAGAGATTTTTGGGTGACTGGGATCTTTGTTGGGATAGAGGTGACCTGTTCAGGAATGGTGGGTTGTACTTGAACTGGGAGGTGACCAATATCCTGGCCGGCAGGTTTGCTAGTGCTGCAAGGGCGGATTTCAACTCGATTGGCTGGGGTTGGGGAGGGGTGAGATCCTCAACAGCAGGGAGACAATTGCGAGGCTGGAGGAGATACAGTAATCAGAAACAGTAAAGTGAACAGACAGGTCAGGCTGGAACACGACAGGGAGCAAGGAATGCCTGTTGGATTAAATTGCAATTGTTTCAATGCGACATGGCTGACAGATAAGACCGATGAACCCAGGGCGTGGATATGCACGTGGAACTGAGATATTATAGACATTACAGAAACATGGCTAAGGGAATGACAAGATTGGCAGCCTAATGTACCAGGGTAAAGTTGCTTTATGCGGGACAGAGGTGGAGGAAGGAGGGGAGGGCGAGTTTCATTTTTGATTAAGGCGAGTATCACAGTAGTAATCAGAGATAAAATAACTGATGGAACATCCAGTGAGGATTTGTGTGGGAGCTTAGAAATAAGAAGGGAATGGTGATATTATTTGTGTTTTTCCATAAGCCCCCAAATAGTAAACGAGAAATTAGCGGAACAAAAACATGTAAAGCGATTGGGGAGACTTGCAGTAATGGGATTGCATTAGTAGGAGATTTTAATTTTCCAAACATAGTCTGGCAATGATATAGAATTAAGGACTGAGACGGGGTGCATCTATTAAGTGTGTTCAGAAAAGTTTCCTCAAGCAGTATGGAGAGGGTGCAACTAGGGAAGTGTCAAAACTTGACCTATTCTCAGAACGAGGGCAGGACAGGTGACTGTAGTGACAATGGGGGAGCACTCGGGGATTAGTGACCATACTTATATTAATTTTTAAAAAGTTATGAAAAAGAACAAAACAGGTCCAGGTGTTCAAGTTCTAAATTGAGACAAGGCAAATTTTGATGGAATTAGACAGGAGCTTGTAGGGATTGCTTGGAGGAGTTTGTTTACAGGCGACGGGATCTCCGGCAAGTGGGAGGCCTTTAAAAGTGAAACGTCTAGAGTTCAAGGTCTTTATGTTCCTGTGAGGGTATAGAGCAAGGTTCGCAGGAAGAGGGAAGCATGGATGTCAGGAGGTATTGAGGCTTCGACCAGCAAAAAGGAGGCGTGGCTCAGGTCCAGGCAACTGGGATCAAGGGAATCCCTGGAGGTATACAGGGGATGCAGTAATTTGCTGAAGAAGGATATCAGGAGGGCGAAAAGGGTGCACAAGATAGCTTTGGCTGAGAAGATTATGGTGAATCCAAAAAGGTTCATTACGTATATTAAAATGAAAGGAATAACTAAATGAGAATATGACCCCACAAGGTCCAAAGTGGACATGCATGTCTAGAACCATAGGAGATGTCTGAGATTCTCAATGAATATTTCTCTTCTGCCTTAACCGTGGAGAAATATATGAAGATTTGGGAGGTGAACAAATGTCGTAATTTTATCTTGGGATGAGTCAATATCACAGGAGAATACGTGTTGGATGCATTAGAATGTATGAAGATTGATAAATCTCTTGGTCCTAAACAGATGCATCCAAGAACACTGCAAGAGGCTACAGAAGAAACTACAGGGACCCTGGTTGAGATTTTTGTATTATCGGTAGCTACAGGTTAGGTTCCAGAACATTGGAGATTAGCAAATGTTCATTATTCAAGAAGGGTAGCAAAGAAAAATCTGGAATCCAAAGACTAGGGAACCTAACATCTGTGGTAGCTAGGTAACTTGAGAAGTCTCTGAGGGATGAGATATACATACATTTGGAAAGATAAGGTTTGTTTAGACATAATATTTTTGACAGATTCCCTACAGTATGGAAACAGACTATTTGGCCCAACAAGACCACACCTATATTTACCACTGACGAATGCACATAACACTATGGGTAACTTAGCATGGCCAATTCACCTGTGCTTTCCATCTTTGGATGTGGAAGGAAAATGGAGCACCCAGCGGAAACACACACAAGCACAGTGAGAATGTGCAAACTCCACACAGAGAGTCAACCGAAGCTGGAACCAAACCCGAATCCATGGCACTATGTGGCAGTTGTACTAGCCACTGAATCACATTGCCACCCTTGCTTTTTTCGATACAGTTCAATGACACAGGTACAAACTCTATTCTGCCCTTCAACCATGATACACGTTCCAATATCACATAACATGGATAGTTTATTATCCATTGAAAATGTCATCTTATTGTTATTTATTTGTTATTATTAATTTTAATAATTATTATTAATTGTTGTTTTTAGACTGGAAAGATTGCATGGCTTTGTGAGTGGGAGATCATGCCTCTCAAATTTGTTTGAGTTCATTGATGAAATGACCAGGAATGTTGATGAGGGTAGGGTGGAAGACATATTCAGTACAGTTTTCAGTAAGGCCTTCGACAAGGGTACCATTGATAGGCTGGTCTGGAAGGTTAGAGTCGCATGGAATCCAGAGGGAGCTGGCAAATTAGACAGACAATTGGCTTCATGATTGTAAGCAATGAGTACTAGTGGAAGGATGCTCTCGGACTGGAGGCCTGTGACACATGAAGTGCCTCAGGGGTCAATGCTGGTCCCGTTGTTGTTTGTTATCTGTCACAATGATGTTCTTGCGAAGGTACAAGGCATGATTAGGAAACTTGAAGATGGCACTGAAATAGGTGGTTTCATGCACAGTGAGGAAGTATATCAGACATTGCAGCAGGATCTTGATCAAACTGGAGAAGTGGGCCAATGAATATTTTGGCAACGTTAGATCAAGGTAGGAGTTTCGTGGTGATTGGTAGGACCTTAAGGAGTGTAGTTGAGCAGAGGGAACATGGAGTTTAGGTCCACCGTTCTATGAAAGTGGGATCATATTTAGACAAGGTTTTACCACACAAGCAAGCATCGGTCAGGACATGGAGGCGAGCCGTTGGGAAGTAATGTTGAAGTTATTCAGGAAGTTGGTGAGGCTGCACTTGTAGTGCTGTGTCAGTTTTAGTCACATTGCGATCAGGAAGATGTTTTTAATTTGGAATGTGTGCAGACGGAATTTACAAAAATGTTGCCGGAACTCAATAGTATGAATTATAGGGAGAGGTTGGACAAGTGAGGCTTTTTTTTATTTCGAGAATAGAAGACTGAGAGGGATCTTATAGAAGTTTACATGGATAGGGTGAATGGATCCAGCCTTTTTATTCCTAGAGTTGGGGAATCGAGGAGGAGAGGGCATCATTTTAAGGTGAGAGGGGAAAGAATAAAAAGGAAACTGATTGGAACTGTTTCACACAGAGAGTGGTACACAAAACGAATGAGCTGCCAACGGAAGTGGTTGAAGCATTTATATTAACGATATTTAAACGGCATTTGGGCAAGTACATGGACAGGAAAGGACGAGAATGCTATGCGCCAAGTGCTGGGAAATGAGGTTAATGTGGTTAGATATTTGAGTCAGAATGGACGAGTTTGGACAAAAGAGCCTCTCTGCCTCTCTCCATGTTGTAAGACTTGATGACTACAAATAAAACAGGAGAAACGGCGGTTCTCCTGCTCCTTGGATGCTGCCTGACCTGCCGCGCTTTTCCAGCAACTCATTTTCAGCTCTGATCTCCAGCATCTGCAGTCCTCACTTTCTCCCCTAAATAAATCTGCCTAACTTGTTCCTAACACTGACCCTGACACACTCTGAGAACTTTAACATTGGCCATATCACCAACCTAGTTATAATTATTTTTTGTGGCCAGAGGAGGAGTGGGGCTAGAAAAGGGAGCAATAATCCAAAAAAAAATGAAACACATGGAATTATCGACTCAATCAGCCAACGTCAGTGTCGAGGAGTTCGTTGGAGGGGATTCTCAGCGATAGGATTTACATCGATTTAGAAAGACAACGATTGATTAGTGGTAGTCAATATGGATTTGTGTGATGGAATTCATGTTTAATTAATGTGATTGAGTATTATGCAGAGGTGTCAAAGAAGATTGAAGAAGACACTGTGGTGTACATTGTTTACACAGACTTCAGCAAGACATTTAATACGGTACCTCATCGTCGACAGATTACTTAGATTAGATTATATGTAATCTTGGAAAAGATAGCCAATTGGATACAAAATTCGATTGAAGGTAGTGGATTATGTTCCAGAGTGAAGACCTGTGGCCAGCGGTGTGCTGAAAGAATCAGTGCTGAGCTCACTGCTTTTCATCACGGGTATAAACAACTTTGATGTGATTATCGGTGGCATGTTTAGTAAGTTTACAGATAACATCACCAAAGTAGTACAGTGGACCGTGAAGAAGATTATCTCAGAATGTAACGGGGTCATTGAACATCAATGAGCCAAGGACTGGCAGATGGAGTTTACTTTAGATATTTGTGAGGTTTTGCATTTTGCTAAGTTAAAGTAGGGTAGTGCCCGGGAAATGTTGCTGAACAAGGAGATGTACGGGTGAAGATTCATAGTTCCTTGAAAGTTGAGTTTAGGTCGGTAGAGTGGTGAGGAACGTGGTTGGCATGCTTGCATTAATCGGTCAGAACATTGAGTATAGGAGTTGAGATAACGTGCTGCGCTTGTACAGGACGCAGCTGAGGCCACTTTAAGAATACTGCGTACATGTCAGTTGACTCCGCTAAAGGGTGGATGTTATTAAGCTTGCAAGGCTTCAGAAAAGTTTTACAAGGATTTCCTGGAACCTGAGGGTTTGAGCTACAGGGAGATGATGAACAGGATGAGGCTTTTCCTACTGACCTGTCAGAGGCTGAATGGTGACATGACAGAGGTTTAAAAACTCCTGAGGGGCATGGACAGTCTGAATAGGCAAGATCTTTTACCCAGTGTAGGGGTGTCCAGAACTAGACTGCATAGGGTGAAGGTGACAGGGCAAAGACTTAGAAGGGACCTGAGGGGAAACTTTTTGATACAGAGGCTGGTGGGTGTACTGTCAGAGGAAGTGGTGAAAGCGGGTACAATTACACGTTTGTAATGTATGTGGATAGGTACATAAATAGGAATGGTTCAGAGGGAGTTGGCAAGTGGGATTAAGCTGCTTGATTGGCAAGGACAATTTGGGCAAAATGATCTGATTACACTCTGTGTGACTCTCTTATTCTCACAGCGATATGAGGAAAAATTCCAAAAGTGCCATTCGAATGGGAATTCTTTTCGCTAGAAGTTTGTGGTGCTTCTATGATTACAAGTATTGACAGCTGAGTTAGTTAAAGATTTGACAGAGAAGTGAGTCACGGATAATGGGACACAGAGAGGAAGATGAGGCTAAGACCACAATCTGATCAGCCACAATCTTAATGCCTGGTGGAGAAGGCTCAATTTCTCTAATGACCCACTCCTGCACCTCAGTCCCACGTTTCTGTGTTCCATTCAATCCCTCTAGCCTGCTGGACAGGAGTAGTTGGAGTCCACTTACTGTTATAACATAGTGCACAAAAACAGAGGAGACCATTTTGTCCATCGAGACTGTCCCACACGGTTTGGGAGATTTGGAAAATGTAATCAGAAGGCCCAGGCTGGATATGTAAGAGGTTGCTCATCTCTTTTTACAGAGCTTTCACTCTCTGTAAATTGTGCTTCATTTGTTGATCATGTTTGAGACCCAGATTCACTGTGAATACAACCCCCAAATCTAACCCAGCAATGGCTCATAAAATCCACTGGTCTCCCTGATTGCAACATTCCATAAAAGCCATTCCAGGAAAATAACACCTACTAACTTTCCAAAAACAGATTGGGAGAACATCAGAAACAGGGGAAGGACATTCACATCCGAAGCCTGCCTTGCCCTTCACTAAGATCAAGGCTGACCTGCTCCAAGTCTCAAACCTCCCTTAATGTTTAAGTTTTCCTGAGCACTTCCATCGAACACAGAACAAAGAACAATACTGATTTGGAGATGTTGGACTGGGGTGTACAAAGTTAAAAATCACACAAAACCAGGTTATAGTCAAACAGATTTAATTAGAAGCACGCTAGATTTCGGAGTGTCGCTCCTTCATCAGGTGATAGTTAAGTGCTCAAGCCTAACACAGAATTTAGGGCAGAAATTTACAGTGTGATTTAACTGAAATTAAACTTTGAAAAATTGATTGTTTGTTAAGCCTTTAATCTGTTTGAATACCATGATAGTTTCACTTCTTTCATATGTAAATCACAAAACTTTGTTTTAAAAATTTGCATTCTCAGGTTAGCTGTTAATAATGGTGATAGCTAGACAATATGTTGAAAGTGGTGCACCCTGTGTTGTCTGTCTATGCCATGATGTTTATATTGATTCTAATCTAAAAAATGAGATAACGGAGTTTTACATGAATTCATGCAGTTTTTGAGCTCAGAGTTCTACATGAATGCATGCAGGTAGGACCTTCAGCCCTCGACGTTGTGCCGTTTGCCCTACTCTAAGATCAGACTAACCTACATGCTTCAGTTCACTTTGTTCCATTGCCTACCCTAGAGTCTCTTAAGTTTCCCTCAAGTATTTGACTCTACTACCACCGCTGGCAGTGCATTCCACACACCCAGCACTCTCTGTGTAAATAATCTACCTTTGATATCTCCCCTAAACCTTCCTCCAATTACCTTAAATTTATGCCACCTAGAGATAGACATTTCTGCCCTCGGAAAATGTTTCTGGCCAATCACTCTCTCTTTTTTCCAGGTATGGGGACGGCAAACACGAGGGGACACAGCTTGAAAGTGAGGGGAGATAGGTATAAGACAGATGTTTGAGGCAGTTTCTTTATTCAGAGAGTAGTAAGGGTACGGAATGCTTTGCCTGCATCTGTCATAGATTCGCCATGTTTATGTGCATTTAAGACGTCGTTGGACAGACAAATGGACGGACATGGAAGAATGTAGGTGGGATGGGTTTCAGCTGTGTGTGACAGGGCGGCGCAACATCGAGGGCCTAAGGGCCGTACCGCACTATAATGTTCTATGTTCTATGCCTCTCATCATCTTGTACACCTCTATCAAGTCACCTCTCATCTATTTTTTCCTCCAGTGAGAAAAGCCCTCGCTCCCTCATGGTTTCTTCATAAGACCGGCGCCCTGTCGAGGCAGCATCATGGTAAATCTCCTCTTTACCCTCTCTAAAGCTTTCTTATCCTTCCTATAATGAGGATACCAGAATTGAACACAATATTCCCTGCGCGGTCTGAGCAGGGCTCTATCGAGCTGCAGCATAACCTCGTGTCTCTTAAACTCAATCCCCCTGCAACTGATAGCCAAAACACCATGCGCTTCTTAACAACCCAATCAGCTTGGATAGCAACTTTGAGGAGTCTGTGGGCACCGACCCCAAGAACCCTCTGTTCCTCCACACTACCAAGTATCTTCCGCCTAGGAACCCTCCAACCACAAGGGATGAATTCAGATTTCTCCAGCTTCCTCATTTCCCCTCCCCCCACCTTGTCTCAATCCCAACTCTCAAACTCAGCACCACCTTCCAGACCTGCAATTTTCTTCCTGACCTCTCCGCCCCCACCCCTTCTCCAGCCTATCACCCTCACCTTAACCTCTTTCCACCTATTCAATTTCCAACGCCCCTCCCCCAAGTCCCTCCTCCCTACCTTTTATCTTGGTCTGCTTGGCATACTTTCCTCTTTCCTGAAGAAGGGCTCATGCCCGAAACGTCGATTATCCTGATCTTTTCATGTTGCCTGACCTGCTGTGCTTTTCCAGCAATACATTTTTCAGCTCCTCAGTTTCTCTTCCTGGCTGAGAAAGCTCTTACATCTTCACACAGTCGCACAGTAACAGCTCCTCTCTCCAAAGAAGCAGTTGACAATGGAACATTACGTTTCTCTATATCTCAGCGATATAAGTATTGCTGATGGAGTTGATCACCACACTCAGAGACGAGAGATAGAGGGAACATAACTCATGGTAAGCAGGGACATCCCGTAATAAATATGATATTCAGGAATGTGTGAAAAGGGGAAATGGTAGAATAACTTCCCATTCTGTTTTCCTTCCAGTCCATCATCAGCAATCTTTTTGCTTGCTTTTCCTCTCTCTCTCTCTCTCTCTCTCAATCTCTCTCTCTCTCTCTTTCTCACTTTCTCTCTCTTGCTGGACATTATCCATTCGACACAAACCTCCCGCTCACCCTTCCATCCATCCCTGATATAATAATATTTTTTCTCAGTTGCATTCAGTTTTGATAGTTTCACTGACCTCGAAACGTTATTTGTGTTTTTTTTTCCGATAGACTGCCATACCTGCTGAGATTCTCCAACATTCTTTCAGACGGTGGAGAATTTTATTTCAGATCGCCAGCATCCACATTTGGTGTTGTTGTTGTTTCGCGGGATGCCAGAACCACTGGCAAGGGCAGTATTTGTTGTCCATCACAACTACCCTTGACCACGCGGCCATTTGTCATGGCAATATGGAGGCAACCATATTGTTGTGGATCTGAGGTGACACTTAGTTCAGACAGTGCAATAACGTTAGGTTTCTTTACCAAGCTTATCAATTAAATAAGAAAAGAAATCCTGATGGTTTATGCTTGCCATGAGTGAAAGTAGGTTTCATTCCAATTTTTGATATTGGAACTTAAATTTAGTCATCGGCTGTGGTAGGATTTCTGACAATGCTTTTAGAGTCATGACTTGCGCCTCTGAATTACACAGTCAGTATAATTATTACTCTGTTTAAGAGTCCCTGTTATGAGATAACTGTAGAGAAAAGAACACGTTTGTGGTCAAAATATTTGTAACTGGAGGAGAGGTCAGAAGAGAACTGGAGCCACAAAATCTGTCGTTAACGAAGGGGTACATGATGGCGAAGTCCGCAACAGAACTCAGGTAAGTCTGGAGATTTGGGATATTATGAAGGGGGGCGTCGGCAGGTTTGATGACAGAGAGAATATGGAGATATAAAACAGTTCACGGTAAAGAGGAGACTCAAGGTTCCGAACAGTCTTTTACCTTCTCAGATGTTTATGAGTAAGCAGTTTGGAAATGCATGAGAATGAAGTGGCGTTTGTGACTGAAAGTTTATGTTTTTGTTAAATATAATCAACCAGAATAGCAATAACATTCAGCATCATTCATAGAATTGATAGAGATAGACGTACCAGGCACACCAATGATAGCGAGGATGGGATAGTACCCAGCTTGAATAATCATCAGTAGGGCTCGTATCCGCAACTTTAACCATGGCCAATACTGAGAAAGCCAGTAAAGACCCAAGGATAAACTCCTGTTCATTGTTGGAACATTCCAGTGTAATGTTCTCAGATTCTGATCCATTGTTGGAACATTCCAGGCTAATGTTCTCAGGTTAAAATCCATTGTTGGAACATTCTGATGTTCTCAGATTCTGATCTCTCTCTCTTTCTCTGCAGCTGCTGATCCCAATCTTGTTGAGGTTGACACTGCGCCGAATACTATGGCATAACAAGTTGAAAGAAGTCCCTAATTATGGAAGAGCGATATCCTCCAGTGACCCAGTTAGGTCCAGGAAGACTGATATTAATCACAGCCACTGAACAAACAGCTGCAGTTAACCCATTTCACGGCAACCCTGATATATCACAATAATACTTGGTTGTGTGGGATTTTGATATCGATGATTATTGGGCTAATGGCACATCTCCAGTTGTAAACATCGAGGTAAAGGAAAGACATAATTCTTTCTCTTCACAAGCTCGATGATTCTGCTGTGTTTTGGCAATATAGGAATTGCTGGGCTCCCGAGGCCATCTGTGTCTGATCACCAGGCCTGCTGCATGTTTTTGCTTTATTTATATATGTTTAACTTTGACTTTTGTCTGTCCAGCATTAAATGGCTGAGGTGGGTTTAGGCATTTTGAAGAGACACCTACAGAGCCATAGACGATGTAAATGCAGTCCATTCCTTATGTTCTTGCAGCCGCGGCCTTGTCCTGTGGAGTGATGGTCAAACTCTTGCAGAACCAGGATTCTTAGTTTTACCTTTCGCCAGTTATTGCTGGAGCCTCAGCAGGGTTGGAAGGCAGTAAATCTCTCCCGGGTGCTACACATTGTCTCTGAGATTTCTCTCTGAAGTGTCTTTTGATGTTCTTTCCTCCTGGATTGGAGAACTGCATGTCAGACAATCTGTTTCCTGCATTTTTTTTGACATTTGTGTGCTTATCCGATGATACCATATTGGAGCAGTTACTGTATAGTAGCTAAATAAACTATTATTCTGTTAAGTTTTCCAACAGAATTAAGTTTAGCAAGTTCCTCTTCCTTTTGTTGTCTTTTATCGACAGTCTTCGAATAAATTGAGTTTTGCTTAATGTCGAATATTTCGACAAAGTAAATTCTATCTCAAACACAGCACCTCACATTTACCAGCGGAATGGGCCGAGCTGGAGGAGTGATAATCATGTAAGGAATTATATCGGATACCCAACCCACCTCTCAGATCCAGCCCGGACCCGTACAAGCCCAGATGAGGTACCTCCTCAACATAAAGCACTGCGTAGACCAGGCTAGTGTACTGCTCAGCAATCAGTTCAGGATCGAACACTGTTTAGAGCTCACATGTTCACTACTTCTGTGTCCAACAGTGCACTGATCTATAAACTTGGACTCGATGATCTGTCCACCACAGGGCGCTGTGCAGAACACACAAAGGCATTGTTCTATACACACGGACTGGATATCTGTGCAGCATGGGGAGCTGTGCAGTGAATAGCAGTGAATTTATCTTTTAATCTGGAGCTGTTACCTTCCCAGCATACGCAGCTGTGTGCACCAATCGCTGAATTGCTATGTAACACTATGATAGATCACTGCCCAGCGTGGGGAAACTTGTAGCTCATGCTGGAAGTGACAGGATGTGCAGCACCTCTCCATTTACAGCTCCATATCTCCATTGTGGCATGACACAGGAGTTCTGTGGGTGTGAAATTGACTGCCAGACAGAGATGGCGGGGGAATCAGTTTAAATACCAACAAATGGGAGGAACTTGGTTTAAAGAGAGGGGGAGATTAAGAGAGAATTTCAGAGAAGGATCTGATGGTAGGATTAAAAATTGTGAAATGAGAACATATCGATAGCATCTTGCAATATAAGCCACTGTTTCTAGGAATGATGGGTGAGCAGGATATTGGTGTAAGTTCAGGTGATTGAGAGTTTTGGATAAGCAATTGTCCTGCAGCGTTGTAACTGGGAGTAGGATCAGCAGAATCTTCGACTCATTGGGCTGAATCATACAATAATTTGTCTCGGTGCCATTTTCATTGAATGTGACTGAAGGAAAATCTGCACGAGGCAGAGCTAGTTACCTGGTGTTATCTTATCGAACACAACTGATTAACTACCCATTCCACCCCATGGTGTCCCTCTCATTCAACGCCAGCCCGATTTTCCCACCCATTATGGCTGGCAGTGCTCACTATCACCCGGATGCCCATGGATATTCATTGATCCCTGGTACTGCTGCCATTATTAAAAGGCCAATGGGCACACGGTTGAGCTTTCTCAGTTTGGAGCTGCCCTGCACAGTTTATCCGAGTATGGCAGATAAGGGAAAATTACACCACAGCTTGTCGACAGCAGCACGGAGGTCCTGGTGATTGTTCTAGTACGGAGGGGGACCATTCTCTTCCCAGAGCATGTTCTGAGCACAGCACACAGCTCAGTGCAGTATCTGCGGTCCGAAGAAAAGTCCAGCAATACAGGAAAAGCATCAATAACCTTCCCCGTTCTGTCAGGATAAGCGTGACCGTATTCTCTCTACTCTCTTAAACTCATTGTATATCTGTTAGCGCCTTCCCCAGAAAAAGGCTCCAACACTCTCACCACTGCAATGCAGCACTCTCTCTCTCTCTCTCTCTCTCTCACCTATGCAATACCCCCACATGGTTATAAAATGTTCTTATGAGTGCACTTTCTAGAATTCTCTGGATGATGTCGGTTGTACAATGTTCCAGATAATTTTCAAAATAATTCAACTTCAGCAAAATGTTCATCCCCCAGCATGTAACGCATCAGAGGAAGGAGTAGAGTTTTACTTTTTTTGTATATCACTCAGGATGAAAGTGCATCATGAGGCCATTAAGCCTCTCAAATATGCTCCACTATTCAGACAAAGGGAGCACCTAAACACTTGAAGACTCACTCTCTTCTTGAAGACAGGCGCCACTTTGGAGTTTCGCCAGTTTCACTGGAACACTCCTGTAATCCCGAGAGGTATGGAATATTTTACACAGTGCCGCCAGTCACTCTGTAACCACTTCTATTAAAACAAGCTATGAATTGATGATGAGCTGTTTACCTTTGGTCTTTTCTGTTTGAGAAAAGCTTTGTTCATTTTGTTAGAGACAGTACAAAACTTTCAATTTTGTTTATAATATTGGAACTCTTCGTGCCTTCCCCTGTGAGGAACGATGTAAAATACTGTTTTAAATTCTCTGCCTGTTCCCTGAAACCAGTTCCCCAGTCACATCCTCCAGGTATCCCACATATACTTTCCTGCCTTCCTTCCAAGGGTCACACACACATCATGAATGTTTTTTTATTCGATATCGGAAAACTCTTGCAGCTAGTTTCTTTTCATATTTCTTGCCAGTTTTGAAATGTTTTTTCTTTGTATTTTGTTTTATACCATCTGCTTCTTCTTCCAAAAGTAAACTTCACAAATTTGGCCGACACTCGAGCTCACTAATCTGAATTCTTTAGTTTGTGATTGATTAGTATCCTTCAAGGCCTTTGTGCATCAAGGCTGGTTCATCTTCACATCTTCATATCATCTTCTTTTTCACCAGAGCCAAACATTACTGAGAGTTATTAATCAGTACCTGCTTAAATGTTCCCACACCTTCACCCATACACCTCCCCACCCCCACACCCACATACACACACATCTGCTGACCTTCATCTGTGTCTATTTTCACACTCCGCGTTTGACCAGGTAGATGACATAAATCTGCATTTGAAATGCCTGGCTCTTTTCAATCATTTAGGGGGAACCTAAGTTTGGGGCTGAACACATGATCAGCGGAGGGTGACTCCATTCTCCCAGTTTCCCTGTCTCTGTCATTTCTGTTCGATGATGCCACGTTCCTTTGGGAAGCTTCCTACATGTCATCCTTTTCTCTCAAAAGAGAAATCCTCTAAATCTATGGACTGAGCTTTCAGCTGTGTTTGTCCCATCTCCCTCACTTCTGCCCTCACTAAATCCCCTCCTTCCCAGAACAATGATAGTTCTCCCCTTGTCCTCACTTCCTGCTGCACTAGAATCTGCATTCACAGAATCATCCTCCGCCACTTCCACCACCTCCAGCAGGACAGCACCATCAAACACATCTTCCCCTCCCGTCCACTGTCAGAAATTCACAGGGACCATTCCTTCTGTGGCACGCTCCATTACCCCGAACATTTCCCCTCACCCCCATGACACGTTCCCATGTAAATGCAGAAGCTGCAACTTTTGCCAATTCATCTCTTCTCTCTTCACTGTCCAAGGCTCTAAAAACACCTTCCAGGTGTAGCAACATTTCACTTTTACGCTTTCAATCCAATCTCCTGTCATTGCCGCTCACAATGCAGACTCCTTTACATTACTGAGCTAAACAGAAACTGCTTTGATAAACATCTCCACTCTGTCTGTAGGAATGATCCTGATATTCTGATTGCTCCCCATTTCAATTACCTACATTGCTCTCAAGATAATGAGAATCCTTTGAGGAGGTAACGACGGGTTGGACCAGAGAGAGTTATCGATCTGAACTTCCAGAAAGCCTCTGGTATGGTACCCCACAGGAGGCTGCAGAGTAAGATAAGGACCCATGGTGTCAGAGGACAGGTACTAGTATGGATAAAAGGTTGGCTCTCTTACAGGATGCAGAGTGAGGATAAAATTGTCTCTCTCAGGAAGGCAGCCGGTGACGAGCAGTATTCCACAAGAGTCAGTGTTTGGATCACAAAATTTCACTTTATAGGTTAATGATCTGAGTGGCGGGAAAGAAGGCATTCTGGCTACGTTTGCAGATGAAGCAAAGATAGATAGAGGGGCATGTAATATTGAGGAGGTAGGGAGCCTACAGAAAGATTTCGACAGTTGAGGTGAGTGGGAAAAGGAGCAGCAGATGGAATACAATGTGGAGGAGTGTGAGGTCATGCACTTTCTTATGAAGAATACAGGCATGGACTATTTACTAAATGGGAAAAAAAAAATCAGAAATCTGAGTAACAAAGGGACTTGGGATTCCAAGCGCAGGATTCGCCTTAGATAAACTTGCTGGTTGAGTCAGTAGTTAAGAAGGCAGATACAATGTTGTCATTCATCTTGAGAGGAGTAGGATATAATGCTGGGGATTCTGAGGCTTTCTAAGGCTCTAATGAGACCACATTTCCAGTATTTTGTGCCTTATACCTCAGGAAGGATGTATTAGACTTGGTGTGTGTCAAGAGAAGGTTCACCAGAAATGAAAAGCTTAACACATGAGGAACATTGGACGACTCTGGGTTTTTTTCTCGATGGAGATTAGAAGGATGAGGGGGGATCTAATTGAAACTTAGGGAATATTGAATGATCTGGATACAGACAAAATTGGGAGGACGTTGGCACTGGCAGGAGGACACAGGCGTAGAGAAAAGGGAAAACCCATTAGAACGGAGAAAAGATGAAACGTCTTTAGCCACAGAGTGGTGAAATTGTGGAATTCCTTACCACAGAAGACTGTGGAAACCAGATCATTTGGCACCAACGATGTAGCCAGGAAACGGACTGAGGATCTGAAAAGTGACTCCAGAGAGTTAGTTTGGAAGCTGAAGAGCAGGACGAGTAGAGTAGTGATCTCAGGTTTGCTACCAGCGGCACGAGCTAGTGAGATGAGGAATAGTCAGCGAATGCAGCTTTACACGTGACTTCGAGGGTGGTGCAGGAGGGAGGGCTTCAGTTACCTAGACGATCGGTATACCTTCTGGTTAAGGTAGAACCTATACACGAAAGACGGGTTGCACCCGAACTGGAGGGACACAAATGTCCAGTTTGGGAGGTATGCTCGTGTGGTTCAGGCCGGTTTAAATGAGTTTGGCAGGGGGGTAGGAATAAGACCACATGTCTGAGAGGGGGTTAGTTGCAGACGGGACAGTGACAGGATATATTTAATCTTCAGGAAGGTTTCTCACGCGATGAAACAAAGGGATAAGTTGAAGTGTGTCTACTTTAATGCAAGGAATGTCTGAAATAAGAGTGACAAACTTAGAGCATGGATCAGTACTTGGTGCTACGATGTCGTGGCCATAATAGAGATGTAGGTTTCACAGGGGCAGGGATGGTTGCTTGATGTTCCAGGGTTTGAAACGTTTAAAAATGTTTCGGGCGGCACAGTGTCTCAATGGTTCGTACTGCTGCCTCACAGTGCCAGAGACTCGGGTTCAATTCCCAACTGAGGGGACTGTCTGTGTGGAGTTTGCAAATATTCCCGGTGGGTGTGTTCCGGTTTCCTTCCATAATCCAAAGAGGTGCAGTTTTGGTGAATTGGCCATGCTAAATTGCCCATAGTGTTAGATGAAGGGGTAAATGTAGGGGACTGGTTCTGGGTGGGTTGCTCTATGGAGGGTTGGTGTGGACTTGTTGGGCCGAAGGGCCTGTTTCCACACTGCAAGTAATCTAATTTTATCTAAAAAAGAACAGGATGGGTGGAAAATGAGGAAAGGGTGTAATATTGCTAATCAGAGAGTGCGTCACAGCTACAGAAACGAAGGTTGTTGAGGAAGGTTTGTCTCCTGAGTCAGTATGGGTGGAAGTTAGGAACAGCAAGGGAACAGTCACGGCATTTGGGGGTTTTCTACAGATCACCTAATAGCAGTAGAGAGATTGAAGATCTCATAGGCGGGCAGATTCTAGAAAAATGCAAACGTAGCAGGGTTATTGTTATGGGTGATTTCAACTTTTCCAGTATCGCCTGGAACTTCCTAAGTGCAGATGGTGTGGATGAAGCCGTTTTTGTCAGGTGTGTTCAAGACCGTTTCCTTCCTCAGTATGTAGATAGACCGACGAGGGGAGAGGCTATTTTGGATTTGGTGCTCAGCAACGAGCCATGACAGGTGTCAGAACTCACGGTGGGAGAGCACTTTGGTGAAAGTGATCACAACTGCATCACATGTAGCACAGTCTGCGAGAGTGAACGGTGCAGTTTCCGAGGGAAGATGTTTAATTGTGGAAAAGGAAATTATGATGCTATCAGACAGGAGTTGGGAAGTACAGACTGGCAGCAATTGTTCCACAGAAAAGGCACAGCAGATATGTGGAGACTGTTTAAGGAGCAGTTGTTGCGAGTGATACACAAATTTGTTCCTCTGAGACAGGTAAGAAGGGGTAAGATTAAGGAACCTTGGATGATGAGAACAGAGAAACTTCTCGACAAAAAGAAGTAGGCAGATTACGGAAGATGGAGGAAGCAAAAATCTAGCACATCTTTAGAGGATTACAGTCTTGCTAGAAAGGAGCTCATAAATGGAACGAGGCGAGCCATGATGGGGCACGAAAAAAGGCTTGGCAAGAAGTATTAGAGAGAATCCAAAAGCATTTTTCTCATACGTGAGGAATAAGGGAATAATCAGGGAGAAGGCAAGGCCGATCAGGGATAGCGTAGGGAACTTCTGCATGGAGTCTGAGCAGATAGGGGAAGCCCTAAATGAGTTTTGTGCTTCGATTTTCACCAAGCAAAGAGAACGTGTTGTAAATGAAAACTTAGCGTAGCTGGGCCAGATCAGTCTTGACCAGGTCAAGATTGATGAAGTTGATGTACTAGCAATTTTGGAAAACATTGAGATGGATACGTCCCCAGGGCCAGACCAGATTTATCCTACACTGCTCCGGGAAGCAAGAAAGGAGGTTTTAAAGTCACTCGTGATGATATTTGCCTCCTCACTCTCCACTGGAGTCGTACCGGAGGATTGGAAGGAGGCGAAAGTTGTTCCTTATTTCAAGAAGGGTAATAGGCAATTAGAGACCAGTCAGTCTTATGTCTGTGGTCAGCAAAGTTTGGAAAAAGTTCCGAGGGATAGGATTTATGACTATCTGGCAAAGCATAGTGTGATTAAAGGGCAGTCGTTCCTCACAAATCTTCTTGATTTCTTTGAGGTGTCAAGACAGGTTGACTACGGTCAAGCAGTGGATGTGGTGCATGTTGACTTTAGCAAGGTATTTGAGAGGG
Organism: Hemiscyllium ocellatum; assembly: GCF_020745735.1. Taxonomy (NCBI): domain Eukaryota; kingdom Metazoa; phylum Chordata; class Chondrichthyes; order Orectolobiformes; family Hemiscylliidae; genus Hemiscyllium; species Hemiscyllium ocellatum. The sequence goes on from NC_083429.1 coordinate 11,473,651, forward strand.
TTCGCCATTGATGGCTCATTCATAAAGTCTGGAAGTATGGGATACAGGGAGATTAGGCTATCTGGATTCAGACTTGGCTGGCTGACTGAAGGAAGACAGTGGTTGTAGATGGAAAGTATTCTGCTTGGAGGACACTGTTGAGAGGGAGCCAACAGGGCTACGTTCTTGGGCCTCTGATCTTTGTAGTTTTTATACATGACTTGGATGAGGAGGTTATGTGGTGGGTTAGTAAATTTTCTGATGACATAACGGTTGGAGGTGTCGTCAATAGTATAGGGGTATTCTGTAGGCTGCAGCGCGACATAGACAGGATGCAGAGCTGGGCTGAGAAATGGCAGATGGAGTTCATCCTGGATAAATGCGAAGTGATGCATTTTGGAAAGTCAAATTCGAATCCTGAATATAGCATTAAATACAGGATTCTTGGCAGTGTGGTGGAACTAGAGGGATCTGGGTGCACAAGTGCACAGATCCTTTCAAAGTTGCCATCCAAGTGGATAGAGTGTCAAGAAAGTATATGGTGTTTCGGCTTTCATTAACAGCGGGATCGAGTTTAAGAGCCGCAAAGTTTTGCTGCAGCACGACATAGAACATAGAACATAGAAGGATACAGCGCAGTACAGGCCCTTCGGCCCTCGATGTTGCGCCGACCGAATCCTACCTAACCTATACTAGCCCAATAACTTCCAAATGCCTATCCAATGCCCGCTTAAATGACCATAAAGAAGGAGAGTTCACCACTGATACGGGCAGGGCATTCCATGAACTCACAACCCGCTGTGTGAAGAATCTACCCCTAACATCTGTCCTATACCTACCACCCCTTAATTTAAAGCTATGTCCCCTAGTAACACCTGACTCCATTAGCGGTAAAAGGTTCTTAGTATCTACCCGATCTAAACCCCTAATCATCTTATACACTTCTATCAGATCTCCCCTAAACCTTCTCTTCTCCAATGAGAACAGCCCCAAGTGCCTCAGCCTTTCCTCATAAGATTTTCCTACCATTCCAGGCAACATCCTGGTAAACCTCCTCTGCACTCGTTCTAAAGCTTCCACATCCTTCCTATAGTATGGCGACCAAAACTGCACACAATACTCCAGATGAGGCCTCTCCAGAGTCTTATACAACTGCAACATGACCTCAGGACTCCGGAACTCAATTCCTCTGCCAATAAAGCCCAGTACACCATATGCCTTCCTCACAGCACTATTTACCTGGGTGGCAACTTTCAGAGATCTGTGTACATGGACACCAAGATCCCTCTGCTCATCCACACTACCAAGTAGCCTACCATTAGCCCAGTAATCCATCATCTTGTTATTCCTACCAAAGTGAATGACTTCGCACTTAGCTACATTGAATTCCATTTGCCACATTTCCGCCCAGCTCTGCAACTTATCTATATCCCGCTGTAACCTACCACTTCCTTCCTCACTATCCACAACTCCACCGACTTTTGTGTCATCCGCAAACTTGCTTATCCAGCTTTCAAGTCCTTCCTCTAGATCATTTATAAAGATAACAAAAAGCAATGGTCCCAAAACAGATCCTTGTGGTACACCGCTAGTAACTGCGCTCCAAGATGAACATAATCCATCAACTACTACCCTCTGTCTCCTTCCAGCCAGCCAATTCCTAATCCAAACCTCTAATGTATCCTCAATGCCATACCTCCGAAGTTTTAGCATTAGCCTACCATGGGGAACCTTATCGAACGCCTTACTAAAATCTATATACACAACATCTACTGCTTTACCCTCATCCACTTCCTTAGTCACCTTCTCAAAGAACTCAATAAGGTTTGTGAGGCACGACCTGCCCTTCACAAAACCATGCTGGCTATCCCTGATCACGTTATTCCTACCCAGATGTTCATAAATCTTATCCCTTACCATTCTTTCTAAGACTTTGCCCACCACTGAAGTCAGACTCACTGGCCTATAGTTACTAGGGCTATCCCTACTCCCTTTCTTGAACAATGGGACCACATTCGCTATCCTCCAGTCCTCTGGTACTATTCCCGTTGACAATGACGACATAAAAATCCAGGCCAATGGCTCTGCTATCTCCTCCCTAGCTTCCCATAGGATCCTGGGGTAAATGCCATCAGGCCCAGGAGACTTATCTATATTCATCCTTTCCAATATTCCCAAAACCTCTTCCCTGCATATTTCCAGGGCATCCATTCTAATTATTTGTGATTCCATATTCACATCAGCAACAGTGTCCTGTTCCTGAGTGAATACTGATGAAAAGTACTGATTTAATGTCTCTCCAATCTCCTCCGCCTCCACACACAACTTCCCACTACTATCCTTGACTGGACCGATACCTACCCTAGTCATCCTTTTATTCTTGACATACCGATAGAAAGCCTTTGGGTTTTCCCTAATCCTACCAGATAAAGACTTTTCATGTCCCCTTCTCGCTTCTCTTAGCTCCCTTTTTAGCTCCTTCCTGGCTACCTTATAACTCTCAATCGCCCCTACTGAACCTTCACGCCTCATCTTTACATATGCCGCCTTCTTCCCTTTCACAAGGGACTCCAATTCCTTACTAAACCACGGCTGCCTCACAAGGCCCTTTACACCATGCCTGACTGGTACATACCTATCGAGGACACGCAGTAGCTGCTCCTTGAACAATCCCCACATCTCATTAGTGTTCTTCTCTTGAAGCCTGTTTTTCCAATCCACACATCCTAAGTCATGCCTCACTGCATCATAATTTCCCTGCCCCCAGCTATAGCTCTTGCCCTGCGGCGCACGATTATCCCTCTCCATCACTAAAGTAAAAGTCACCGAGTTGTGGTCACTGTCCCCGAAGTGCTCACCTACCTCCAAGTCTAACACCTGGCCTGGTTCATTACCTAGAACCAAATCCAGTATAGCCTCCCCTCTTGTTGGCCTGTCGACATATTGTGTCAGGAAACCCTCCTGCACACATTGTACAAACACCGACCCATCTAATGAACTCGAGCTATAGCTCTCCCAGTCAATATCTGGGAAGTTAAAGTCCCCCATAACAACCACCCTGCTACCTTCACTCTTTTCCTGAATCATCCTCGCAATATTATCCTCTACTTCTCTAGGACTATTAGGAGGCCTGTAGAAAACACCTAACAGGGTGACCTCACCTTTCCTATTTCTAACCTCAGCCCAAACTACCTCAGATGGCAAGTCCTCTTCCATCGTCCATTCCACTGCTGTGATACTGTCTTTGACAAGTAATGCCACGCCTCCCCCTTTTTTACCCCCATGTCTGATCCTACTAAAACATTTGAACCCTGGAACGTGCAACAGCCATTCTTGTCCCTGTTCTACCCACGTCTCTGTAATGGCCACAACATCGAAGTCCCAGGTACCAACCCACGCTGCAAGTTCACCTACCTTATTCCTTATACTTCTGGCATTGAAGTATACACACTTCATGTCCCTGGTGAGACCACACTTTGAATATTGTGTCCAGGTGTGGACGCCCTGCTATAGGAAAGATACAGAGGCCTTGGAGAGGGTGCAAAGAAGGTTTACCACGATGCTGCCTGGACTGGAAGGCTTGCTTTATGAAGAAAGTTTGAACAAGCTTGGGCCTTTCTCTCTGGAGAGAAGGAGGAGAGAGGAGATCTGATCGAGGTGTACAAAATAATGAGAGGAATAGATAGAGTCAACATCCAGAGACTTTTCCCCAGGGCAGGATTGACTAGTACGTGAAGTCATAGTTTGAAAATATTAGGAGGAAGGTAAAAGAGAGATGTCAGATGTAGGTAGGTTCTTTGCGCAGAGAGTTGTGAATGCATGGAATGCATTGCCAGAGGTGAAGATGGAAGCAGAGTCAGTGGGGACATTTATGTGACTTTTGGACGTGTACATGGATAGCAGTGAGTTGAGGGGTGCGTAGCTTTCAGCTTCCTGTCACAGTTCCAAGTTGTGCAGGTTAGGTGAAATGGCCATGCTGAATTGCCGATTGTGTTCAGGGATGTTGATGTTAGGTGTAATACTCTTTGCAGGGTCAGTATAAACCTGTTGGGCTGAAGGGCCTGTTTCCACACTGTAGGGATTCTAAGAAAATGCAGGCTGCTGCAATATTCAAATGAAGCACAACCCAAGCTCGAGCAACACCTCACTTTACACTTTGGTACGTTACAGTCTGTAGGAGTTAATATTCAATTCCATAAATTCACTGTCTGAACCCATTATGGCTGTTCTCCCTTTTCCATACACTCTCCCTCTGGGCTCCCTAAGTTCGTGTCTTGTTTATGCTGCATTCTACAGAGAAAATCAATTTCTAATATTTACACGTTAATTTACACATTAATATATCTGTGTCTCTTTCACCACAATTCAAAGCCCATTTGTCTTTCGCACTGGGCCTCCAAACACTCTTTCTCACCTCTGCCAAGATACTAAAACGCTCGTTTTTCAATCCTTTACACGTTTGAAGAAGATTGACACTGGACTTGAAAGATTAACATTGTTTCTCTGACTCACTGATTTCCTTCAAAAATGAAAAGTTACAGAACACATTTTCAATTCAGCAAAGATCATTGGATACAGGAAATCTGAAACAAAACCAAAAATTGTTGGACTTACTGGATGCTTTGAGGAACAGTTACCGAACCCGAAAGATTACCTCTGCTTTCATTCCACAGCTGCTGTCAGACTTGTTCGTGTCTTCAGCAATTTTTGTTTTTGAACAACTTTCAAACATGTGTGTCAAAGCTGCTCACACGTCCATGTCCAACAGGGGGCGCCATACACCGGGAAGTGAATGATAACGCAAGGTATACAAACTCATCTGTTCTGAAACTACATAAGGCTGGAATCACCGACACGACAGAGTCTTAATCATGGTCATGGAGAAAAACCGAATGAAACACATTCGCTTTAAACAGAAGATGGCATTACTGGAGGGGGAAAGATTCAGATAAAAACGTTAAATGCTTTTGAGGAATGTACAAATTGGAGGCATGGGATCATGGAGAGACCCTAACAGGATAAGAATTTTTCAAAAAGGAAGCGTTCCCACTGGTAGGGATAGGGCACTGTGTACAGGGGAGAAGGGTGACCGGGTCCCCGTGCTAATTGAGGACAGGCAGCAGAATTGTATTGCAGATATTGCTGCTCAAACTGGACATTCATGTGATGCTGCAAATCATAGCAACTGTAGGAGCAGCAGCAGCAGAATTATATTCAACAACAATATAATCTCTCAGTCTACCATTACCATTAAGCCGATCTCCGAATCAGGCATGAGTGTGGGTGAACATGCCATGTCAGAACAGTGTGTACCTAAACCTGATGACAACCCATTCAAGCTACCGCACTTACTGCTTGCATTAACAAACAGCAGAACTAACATCTGAGAGAGAGGGCGGAATGACTCCAAGACTGTGGCCACTTCTTTCAAAACCAGCTATGAATTACTGCTGACCTGTCTACTATTGCTCTTACCTGTTAGAAAAATCCGTTTTCCTTTTGTTAAAGACGGTTCAAGAACTTCCCTCATATTACCATTTTGTTTACACCATTGAAATACTTACTGTGCTTTCCCCTGTGAGGAAAGATGTAAAACACGTGTTTCAGTTTTCTGTCTGCTCCCTATGGGCAATTATTCAGTCACACCCTCCAATTAACATCAGTATACTTTCCTGACTTAATTTCGCCTAAGGTCACACACTCATCTTGAACTTTTTTTATATGCTCGGAAAAGCTCGTGCTGCTTGTTTTTTGTATTACTTGCCAATTGACTACACCATATGATTTTTCTCTTTTCCTCCCTTTCTAGATTCATAGTCATATAGCGCAAAAACAGAACCCTTGGTCCAACTTGTCCATGCTGACCAGGTTTTCCAAAGTAAACTAGTCCCATCTGATTGCATTTTGTTCATATTCCTCTAAACTTTTCCCATTCATATGTTTGTCCGAATGAGTTTTAAATGTTATAGCTGTACTTGCATCTCCCACTCTTCCTCTGACAACTCATTCCATATACACACATCACCCTCTGTGTGAAAACATTGATCCTTCGTCCATTTCAAATCTTCCCTCTTTCACCTTAAACCTATGCCTTCTATGGTTGAACTCACCCATCCCTTGGAAAATACCTTGGCTATTCACTCTATTCATACCTCATGATTTTATAACCTTCTACAATGTCATCCCTCAACCTCCTACACGCTATCTGACACTAACCTTACGAACAAGCATTTAAAGATTAGAACTGCAAATTTAGAAACAGTATTCAAATGACAGGTAAATAACACTCAGCCCAAGCTTCATACTGTGATTTGTTTTTCTCCATGTTACAACACTAGGGCAATAGGAAACTCTTACGAGTACCAATAAGAGGTCAAACACCTGAATTGCTTTGTCCAATCGTGTGATGATCTCTACAGTGAAAGCGCATCGCTGGCCTGAACCAGAGAAGAAGGGGAATTCTTTAACCACACGGTCAGCGTCTACTTTTAGCAGAGTGAGATGAAGGTTGAGTATACTTTTTGAAATTTGGATCACAGTGTGAATTCAGTGCAATGGGGGAGAGGTGTTTTCAATAAGGTTTACGCCAAGAAGGAAACATTCCAGAATGAGATGTGAGTGGGAGGTGTAAAACAGCATGAATGGAGAGGCCGAGTCACACTGAGACCAAAGACAAAGTGGCAGCACAAAATGCAGCTTGATGCTACAGCAGAGTAGGTAGACTTGATCAAAGAGTTTCAGGTGAAGTGGGTAGGGACCATAATGTGAGAGAATGTCCTCTGTAATTTGAGAAGAAGAACCTGGAATCAGGAAGGGGAGACGAGCAGGGGAGAGGATGGAGCAGCAAGGGCAGTGTTTTCTGCCGGGTAAATCAGGAAGCACAGCTGAAATTAATGCTTAACATCAGCTTATGGTCCCTGAAATAAACATTAAAAATCTGACCCGACACTAATGCTCATCAATAGTATGCTTGAGAGCTTTTGTGAATGAAGGTGTTTCACATGTTTATGGAGTTCTTCTTTTGAACAGAAACAATAATTACTGAGCGGTTTGGGATATCTGCTTGAATGTCTGCTCAACTGTACTCACTGACCTTCCTCTGGGTCTATTTTCAAAATCCGCTTCAGACTAGATGTGAGGCAGAACTTCTCAATTTAGATGCTTGGTTCCTTTCAATTATTCAGGGGGAACTGCTGCATGTGGCTGAACACATGATCAACGGAGGCTGAATCCATTCTACAAGTTTCTCCATCCCAGTTATTTCTGTTTGATGATGCCACATTCCTGTGTGCTGCGTTTAACGTGACCTCATGTTCCTTCAAACCAGAAATCCCCTAACTCTGATGGCCTGGGCCTTCAGCTGTCACTGTCACATCTCCCATGGTGTTGCCGTCAATCTGTCCTCTCCATCGCAGAACAATGATAGATTCCTCATTGTCCACACTTCCTCCTGCACTAGAATCTACATTCACATAATCATCTTATGCCATTTCCACCATCTCCAGCAGGACAGCACCATCAGACACATCTTTCCCTCCCACCCACTGTCAGTATTTCACAGGGACCATTCCCTCTGTGTCACCCTTCATCACCCCGAGCACTTCCCCAACTCCCCCATGGCACCTTTCCATGCAATTGCAGAAGCTGCAACACTTGTCCATTCACCTCTTCCCTCCTCACTGTCCAAGGCCCCAAACTTACCTTCCAAGTGAAGCAGAATTTCACTTGTAAATTTTCAATCTGTTCTCCTGTCATTGCTACACACAATGCAGTCTCTCTATATTGGCAAGACTAAACAGAAATTGCGTTGAGGAAAACTCCAACGCTGTCTGAAGAAAAAACCCTCACCTTCTCATTGCTTCCCATTTCAATAACCTACCCTACTCTCATGCCAGCCTTTCGGCCCTGGGCTTCTGCAATGTTCCAAGGAAACACAACCCAAGCTCGAGTAACAACTCACGTTACGCTTTCATACTTTACAGCCTGTAGGAGTTAATGTACAATTTCATAACTTCACTGACTGACCCCATTATAACTGTTCTCCAGATTCCGTACAATCTCCCTCCTGGACTCCCTATGACTTTGTGTGTTTGTATCTTCTTTACCTTTCACTCAATACAGAGAACCCCTTTTCCTCATTTACACCTGAATTTAAAGCTATTTCACATGATCTTCTCGTTCACAACTACTAAAAGCATGATTATCTTTTGCCACACCCTCTCTTATTCGTCAACCCACTCCCCGTATCTCTCAAGGGATAATAAAACTCATTTTCCAATCCTTTTCAGTTCTGAAGAAGTGTCATATTGGACTTGAATCGCTAACTCTGTTTCTCTGTCTCTGCAGATAATGCCAGACCTGTTGATTTTCTCTAGAAATGAATAGGCTCAGAAAAAAAATCAATTAAACAAATAACTATGGATACTGGAAATGAAAATGCAAACATTGCTGGAGAAAATGGGAGCTTTGTAGAAGGATCACTGGCCCTGAAATATTAACTCTGCTTTCTCTCCACAAGATGCTGCCAGACCTGCTGAGTTTTGTCAGCAATTTCTGTTTTTCAACAAGTTCCATAGACGCGTGTTAAAGCTGCTCAAACGGCCTGTCTAACACGGAACACCGTGCACTGGGAAGTGACCGATAACGCAACGTGCACAAATTCTTAAGGCTCGCACCAGTGACGCCCCAGAGCTCTTAATCATGGTCAGGGAGAGAAACAGAGGGCGACACATTCACATCAAACACAGGATGGCATTGGGGGAATGGAAAAGATTCAGATGCATATGTTAAGGGGTTTGAGTAAAGCCAAGCAAGACACTCTATTGTATCAAACTGTTCGGGGTCTTACAGCATTAAACCGTAGAGATCACCCTTTACCAGCCTCAGTACTGGAAAGGGTAACACTATCCTGTTGACCCTGCAGAGACCACCTTGCTAACATCTGAGAGCTGGTGGCAACATTTTCAGAGTTTTCCCACAGACTGCACAGAAACTTCGGGAAAGGAGTAGGTCATTCAACACACTGAACATCCTCCATTCTAGTTCGTGATGAGAACCTACTCAATTCAGTTTTACGCACACAGTGTTCATATCCTTTAGTATGTTTAAACATTGGAACTTATAAGTTAGGAACTACTGTATTCGCTTTGGTCCATCAATTATGATCCTCTATTTAATATGCAGGTAGTTATTCAATATTGTGTGTTTATTAAATGCAATTTGGCTACAACATAATTAGCGAATTGCACCCCTTTCTTAATAAAGTGAGCTCCCGTTCACTGATATGGGAGACCGTCTCTGGCACCAGTTGAACAGTAAATCCCAGCTTCAGGATCCCTTTGTCTGCCAAATGCACCCCCAGTGTGTTCAGCTAAAGCAGGAATGTAATCGGCTCTGCAAGCGTTGAAACTGAGACTGAATGTGGGATGTGTAGTTTACATTCAGAAGGAACTTAATTTCAACCGGGAGAGGAATATCTTGGAGAGAACTGGAATTCTGCATCGGCGTCACGTGGTCAGTCAGCTCGCGTGCTTTCTGGTGAAGATCTTAGTGAAAGTTACTGTGCTGTAGTCAGTGACTGTAGTGTTAAAGTGTGACATTTACTGTACCAATTCGTTACAATATACGGTTTAAAGATTTATGTAGCCTGTGCTATTGTTTGCAGGCACAGGGAGAATGTGCAAACTCCAAACAAACAGTGCACTGAGACTGAAATTGAATCCAAATCTCCGGTGCTGGGAGGCAGCAGTGCTAACCACTGAGCTACCCACTGTGGGCAACGCAACATGACTGCACAATTCAACACTCGAAATGTGGCAAAACAACAGGGAGACTCCATAAATCCCCAAGCTTGTCATTGAGCAACAGGAGGAGGACATTGAGATCTTGAGCGGCTTGGTCAGGAAAAGGCGTATGACATGCTAGCCATCGAAACTAGAGTGGAGGAACATCAGGAGGACATTCAGCCCATCGTGTGCGTAAAGCAGGAACAGAATGAGTCCAATCAGTCGCCCATGCCTCTTACACAGCAATTGGAGCAGATCTTTTACAGCCTCGTGTCTATTTCACAGGAATTGAAACAGATTGTAGAGGTTATGGAAAGGGAAGAACTTAGAATAACAACTTCACTCGGGAATGGAAAGGGACGAGTAAACGATTGGGAGACAAATTGTTCGAATCTGTTATTAAGGAATTAACAACATGAGACTTTGAAAGTCAAACCGCAATCCATCAAATTCGACATGATTTTATTAATGATAAATCATGTTTGAATGATTTTTCTAACTTTTTAATGAAAAAGTGTGACAAACAAGTTGAATAACGGGGATTTGAAAGATCTATTATATCTGGACTTCAAGAAGGCAATGCATAACATGCTTGACAAAAGATTAATATGCAAGACAAGAGCACACGGGGTTAGGACAATTTAGTTGCGCAGAGAGAAAATTGGCCAATCAATAAAAACCATGATATGGAGGTGCTAGCTTTGGACTGGGATGAATAAGGTCAATAATCGTATGGCACCAGGTTATAGTCTGACGGGTTTATTTGAAAACACAATCTTTCATTGTCCTGCTCCTTCGACAGGTGTTAGAGAGAGAAGACCTTCGGCACAAAATTTATAACGAAAAGATGAAGGGGTTGTCCAACACATGCACATGAATTGAACACATCTGAGATGGCAGCTAAATCTTTAATCGGTTAGAATGGAGATGCAGGTTTTGGTTGATGAATATGCAAATTCAAGAGTTCCTTTCAAGTCCTGCCTGGAGATACCTTCAGTTATTATCGATGTAAAGGACGTGACCCCTCCAGTCAGACAAAGTATTTTAGGCATGCGATATTATTTGGAGTCTGTATGTGTCTTCACCTGGAATCAGTTTGGTTTTATTTCCAAAGTAGGAGTTCATAAAATATCGCATTGACGGACTGTCTACAAATAGTATATTTTTTGAGAAAATATAATGCATCTGGAAATACAAACCGGCAAATGAAAATTCATCTTACAGATTAGATGTGTGTGTGCCTCTGTGTGTTTGCGCACACGTGCGTGTGTGTTTGAAAACAAGGTGGAGTGTCTGTGGGAGGAAGAGAGAGAGTGCACGTTTGTGAGAGAGTGAGGGGGAGTATGTGCGTGTTTGCGAGGTAGAGAGGGGGTGAGCGTGCCTGTGAGAGATGGGGAGTGTGTTTGGTTGCGGACAGGAGAGGGTGAATTTGCATGGGTGTACTTAAAGGGGAGAGGGAAAGGTTGTATGTCTCCTCATTAAAACACAGGCAGATTTGTCAGATCCCTTTCCCCACACCCACTCTCTGCTTTCCGAGCTTCCTGTCTCTGCAGCCTCTGAACCATTTGTTGTTCGTGTTCCAGACCCAGATGCTGTAACAACAGTTACCATGACTCATCCAGAGTTGGGTCACCAAATCCTCAGGTCTCCCTGAATATCAGACCCCGCTCACAGCACAACCTTCAGCAAACCATCCCCATCACCTCCACTAATCGTTTCTTAACGGGAGTCAGTTAGAAGCCCCTCATCTCCAAGTTAGAATCCTGTATCTTGACAATAATACTCGAGGGGTTTCCTCATGTTATGGACTGCGCGATCATCTGAGAGGGACAAATACAGGCTTTCAGTGGTCAGGCACAGAGCAAGTTTCAAAGATGTGTCTCAACGCTGCTGGGATCCTCTTTCCAACGTGGAGCAACAGCCTGCCACATACCATTGCATTGTTTCTGAGCTTCACAATGCCAGCACTCGATACCCTCGTGATTCTAAAAACAACACCAGGGAAAGGAACAGCAAAAACAACAATTAATTAACTGATCACATGTTGTGAAAATATGAATAAGGAGACAGGGGAGTGGGAGTAACTGGAGAAGTAAGGCAATGGTGGGTCCAATCACAAGAATGACAACGTTCAATAAAATTATTGCTAGATAAGTTGATATGGTTAGTTGCATCAAATTGTGAATCTGGTTAACAGAACCATCCCAGCTACCATACACTGGGACAAGGAAACAGCCAGAATTGAGAGCTATGCAGGCCGTGCTAGTGGTATACTCGACAAACTGGACTACCTGCCCACCATCGGGACCATTGCAAACCTTTGCCAGTATATTGCAGAAATGTCTTGCACGGGAAGATTTGTATCCCATGCAGTGAGTGACAGTAAATGGGCTCCCACAAATGTATGGCTCTGTTTCTCCACTGCCGAAATATAAGGCGTGTGTGTGTATGTGTCCGCGTCTGTGTGTGTGTTGGTGGCAGTAGATATGAAATTTATTATTTGAGAGAGAAAATAACACAGAGGATATCAGCTTAAATGTGAACAAATGACAGGAACTTGTGTCATTAACAGAAGGTTACTGAGGATCGTGTCATACACAGGGGTGACGATGTGTTTGTGAATATTAAAGTAAAGGTATTGCCAGAACCAGCAACAATATAAAGCAATCCGTACAGGAATGATGGGATTTTAGTCTGCGTTTAGATACAAGCCATGGAATACCGACTCAGATTTGTTTAAGCCGTAGCAGATTATTGGCTGTTTTGAGATTGTGTTTCATAGCTGAAGGTTCAAACAGCAGATGGGATGAACCAGTGCAGTATATTCTGCAGTTGTCAATAGGTAAAATTAGGAATGGCCAGGATATGGTATCAGTAATCAGCTTGTGGCCGAAGGGATCACCGTAGTTGTGACTCGTCTGTTTCAGCTTCAGTTATTGGCCAGGGACGAGATGGAGTCAGAGGAAGGAAATGGAGTTTGCATCCAAAACATAAGACAGTGACCTCCAAGCGTTCAATATTTAATCAGGAAGGGTAGTGATGCAATGAATCCTGGTTCATACCTGAAAGTGAGTAGGTCAACCAGCAAGGCCCAGTGCCGGAACTAAAGAAGGAGAGAAAGAATGAACAAGTTCACTGTTGTTTGTTGTGGTTTTGAGCATGAATATTTACAGAGTAGAGTCAATGAAAAAAAACAGTAATACAGTCGCACATGGCTAATGCAAATAATAAGTCGACAGTGAAACTTACCAGGGACACCAACAATAGCCAGGATAGGATAATAAACGAATAATATAAAGTGCAAATTTGATCCGCGATGATAACAGCCACTAATAATAAGTATAAAAAATCCCAAAATAATAGGATACCCTCCTGTCCATTTTTGGAACATTCCAGTCTATTGTTCTCACATTCTGATCCACTGTTGTAACTGTCCAGTCGAATGTTCTCAGTTTCTGATCTCTCCCTCTCTCTGGAGCAGCCGATCCCTCTTAGTGCTATCAGAGATGATCCCGCTCATCCGATGGGATAACATATTGAATGGAGCCCTTTTGTCATTAAAAGATGGAAACCCTCCACTGGGATAATTAGAATCCATGGAGACTGACATTAGTCACAGTCATCAAACAAACAGGTTCAGTTGACCAGTTGCTTAGATCATTTTACATAACACAATGACAAGGAAAACTTACTCGGTTTGGATGGAATGGATGAGGGTTGCTGAGGGATTGACCATACATTTTTCAATCTTTTAAATCTGTTTTCCCTGTATGTGGATGTATTGTCGGAACACTGCATTATTGTATATGTTTCACCCTGTTTATAAAAGGAGAGAGGAATTAAATAACAGATGACCTGCATAAAATGTTTGGTCGAGAAGTTTCTCGACACACCCTCCTAATGGTCTCAGTGTACTTTCCTCAGTTCGCTTCTGCTTCAGCTCACACACACATCTTCAAGCTTTTTTATGTAGACTGAAAAGCTCATATTTCTTGCCAATTTATTGCATCATATCTTTTCGTACATTTTCCTCACTTTCTAGATCCATACAGTCATATCTTGCACAAACAGCCCATTTGGTCCAACTTGTCCATGCTGACCAGGTTTTCTAAACTAAAGTAATTCCATCTGCTTGCACTTGGCCCATATGGCTTTAAATCTTTCCCGTTCATATTTTGGTCCAAACGTCTTTGAAATATTGTAGCTGTACTTGCATCTACCACTGTTCCTCTGCCAGATCATTCCATACATACATAACCCTCTGTGCAAAAAAAGTTGTCAGTTTGTCCCTTTCAAGTTTCCTCCCTTCCACCCTAAAGCTACGCATTTGTGTTTGAACTCCCCGATTCTGCAGAAAAGACCTTCGCTATTCACTCTATCCATGCCTCCCATGATATAATAAACTTATCGAATGCCACCCCTCAAACTCGTACACTCCATCTGATACTAACTTCAAGATCAAACGTTTAACGATAAGCACTGCAAATTTGAAAGAATATTAAAAATGTCAGGTAAAGAAAACAACCCAAACTTCATCCTGTTCGTTTTGCTGTATGTTACAATACTAAGGCAGCATGAAACTCTTACTCGTGCTAATAAGAGGTCAAGCATCTGAATTCTATAGTGTGAAGGCAGTGATGATGTATGCTGTGAAAACGTATAGATCTAGATCTATTATTACCACATGGTCAACATTCTCCCTCCTGTTCTCCCTATGGCCTTGTGTGGTTGTGTCTTCTTTATCTTACACTCAGTTAGACAGAACCGCTTTCCCCCATTCACACCTTAATTTAAACCCATTTTGCATCATCTTCTCGTTTACCGCTTCTCATAGCCCGTTTATCTTTTTCCACGCCCTCTTTTCCAAATCACCCATCCCCCATCTCCGGCAAGGGATTAAAAAGCCAGTTGTCCAAACCTTTTCAGTTCTGAAACAGTCACATTGGATTTGTTTCTCTGTCTCTGCAGATTCTGCCAGACCTGCTGGGTTTCTCCAGAAACGAATAGGCACAGCACGAATTAAAGAAATATCGAAGGATGCTGGAATTAAAAACACAAAAATTGCTAGAGAAACTGAGAGCTTCATAAAATGTTCACTGGACCCGAAAGATTAACTCTACATTCACTACAGAAGGCGTCCGCAGACCTGCTTTGTTTCTTCAGCAATTTCTATTTTTGAACAAGTTCCAATGACGAGTGTGAAAGCTCAAACGCCCTGCCCAACATGGAGCGCCGTACACTGGGAACTGAACGATAACGCAAAGTGCACACATTCATTCGCTCAGAAACTGCATAAGGCTGGTATCACTGACACCACAGAACTCTTAATCATGGTCAGGGAGAAAACCAGAGGGAAATGCTTTCAATTCAAAAGCAGAAGATGGCATTACGAGAAAGGAAACGATTCAGGTGAATATGTTAAAGAGTTTGAGTAATGTAACCAAAGGCAAGCAGGACACCAAGGAGAGCCCTCAGAATGAGAATACGAAAATGGAAGTATTACCACATCAGAAACCAAGTGCGGTCACTGAGTACAAAGCTGATCGGTGAATGGGTCTCGATGTGAACTGGGAGACAGTCAGCAGAATTGAATTACAGATATTGCAGCTCAAACTGGGCATTCATGTGATGCTGTTAACAACAGCAGCAACAGAAGCAGGATTGTATTCAAACCTAATCTGTAACAGTTTCCCCAGGATATTCCATCAGTCTACCATTACCATCAAACCGAGTGATGATTCAGTGACGAGTGTGGGTGAACGTGCCAAGGTCAGAACCATGTGTACCTAAAGCTGATGACAAACCATCAAAGCTACGACGCTTGAGTGGTTTCATTCCAAACAGCAGAACTATCATCTGACAGAGACGACAAAATGATGCCAAGACCAACAGATCAGATCTAAGCTCTGCAGTTCTGCCACATCCAGACATAAATGTCGGTGTACTTTTAAACAATTTACTGGAGGAGAGGACACCAGAAATATCCCCATCCTACATAATAGAACAGCCGTGCACATTAGTGAAAAAGACAAGCATCTGCACCATCCTCAGCAAGTGGTGTTGAATGGAATATACACCTCATCCTCGCCATGATATCCACAGAATCACAGATGCCAGTCTCTAACCAATTCCATTTGCTGAACGTGACATGAAGAAACGGCTGAACACTGTAGATGCGACAAAGGCAGTGGGCCCTGACACCATTCCTGCAATAGGACTGAAGACTTGTGCTGCTCAACAAGCCGTGATACTGGGGAAGCTATTTCATTCCAGCTTCTACTCTGACATCTCCCTGGCAAGGTGGAAAATTATTCAACTATGTCCCGTCTCCCAATAGCTGAATAATTACATTCTGACCATTTAACACCCCCTCATTCCCTTCACAATAATCAAATTTTTAGGAGTTGATTCTGACAGAGCTGTAAAGCAGTGCAGAAATAACCCATTCAGTGTGGTTTCCGATAGGTTCCTGTGTGGAAATGGTGCTGTTGTGGAAATGTCACTGGATTACTAATCCAATACAGGATAATGCTCTGGCAGCTGGTGGAAGTTAAAAAACAATTAATAAAATATCAAGATCCTCAGTCTCTCGGAAGACTTCGCGACGGCTGGTGGGTAAGTTTGGTCGTTTATTTAATAGTTAAAAATTTAAAGTTTTCCTTTAAAAAAGCGGTAGCAGACCCGGAAGGCGCGCTAGGTTACCTGGGTAAGGTTTTTTTCTCTCTCCCCTTATTTAAACGCGCAGGCGAGTCACCCGAGGCACTACACGAGTAGTGCCTCCCACCCTTCCACCTCCTCTAACCTAATAATAAGACCAATTGTGACTAGCGGGTAAGTGCTGCATTTTCCTTGTTTGTTTCTTTAGATTTAGTTGGTTTTTGTTTTTTTTTAAGGAAAGCTTACTTTTAGAGGGATGGCAGTGCAGAGAGGGCAATGTTCCTCTTGCAACATGTATGAGGTGAGGGAAGCCATTAGCGTCCCTGCTGATTACACTTGCAAGAAGTGCACCCATCTCCAGCTCCTCCAAACCCGTGTTAGGGAACTGGAGCTGGAGTTGGATGAACTGCGGATCATTCGGGAGGCAGAGGAGGTCATAGATCGGAGCTATAGGCAAGTAGTTACTCCGAAAGTTCAAGATAGATGGGTGACAGTGAGGGGGAGTGGGAGGAGGAAGACAGTGCAGGGACCCCCTGCGGTCATTCCCCTCAAGAACAAGTATACCGTTTTGGATACTTGTGGGGGGGATGACTTACCAGGGGTAAGCAACGAGGTTCAGGCCTCTGGCACGGAGCCTGGCCCCGTTGCTCAGAAGGGTAGGGTGGAGAAAGGTAGAGCAATTGTTCTTGGGGACTCGATAGTGAGGGGTACAGACAGACGGTTTTGTGGGGGCGACAGGGACTCACGTTTGGTATGTTGCCTCCCAGGTGCAAGGGTACGTGATGTCGCTGATCGTGTTTTCCGGGTCCTTAAGGGGGAGGGGGAGCAGCCCCAGATCGTGGTCCACGTTGGCACCAACGATATAGGTAGGAAGAAGGGTGAGGATGTAAGGCAGGCTTTCAGGGAGCTAGGTTGGAAGCTCAGAGTTAGAACAAACAGAGTTGTAGTCTCTGGTTTGTTACCCGTGCCACGTGATAGAGAGTCGAGGAACAGGGAGAGAGAGCAGTTAAATGCGTGGCTACAGGGATGGTGCAGGAGGGAGGGATTCCGGTTTCTGGATAACTGGGGTCCTTTCTGGGGAAGGTGGGACCTCTATAAAAAGGATGGTCTACACTTGAACCTGAGGGGCACCAGTATCCTTGGGGGGAGGTTTGCTAGTGCTCTTTGGGAGGGTTTAAACTAACTCCGCGGGGGCATGGGAACCAGGACTGTAGCTTTAGGGTACAGGACCTTGAGTGTAGGGAGGTTAGGAATAATGCAGCGATCTCTAAGGAGGGTGCCTGTAACCAGAAAGGTGGATTGAAGTGTGTATACTTCAATGCCAGAAGTATAAGGAATAAGGTAGGTGAACTTGCAGCGTGGGTTGGTACCTGGGACTTCGATGTTGTGGCCATTACAGAGACGTGGGTAGAACAGGGACAAGAATGGCTGTTGCACGTTCCAGGGTTCAAATGTTTTAGTAGGATCAGACATGGGGGTAAAAAAGGGGGAGGCGTGGCATTACTTGTCAAAGACAGTATCACAGCAGTGGAATGGACGATGGAAGAGGACTTGCCATCTGAGGTAGTTTGGGCTGAGGTTAGAAATAGGAAAGGTGAGGTCACCCTGTTAGGTGTTTTCTACAGGCCTCCTAATAGTCCTAGAGAAGTAGAGGATAATATTGCGAGGATGATTCAGGAAAAGAGTGAAGGTAGCAGGGTGGTTGTTATGGGGGACTTTAACTTCCCAGATATTGACTGGGAGAGCTATAGCTCGAGTTCATTAGATGGGTCGGTGTTTGTCCAATGTGTGCAGGAGGGTTTCCTGACACAATATGTCGACAGGCCAACAAGAGGGGAGGCTATATTGGATTTGGTTCTAGGTAATGAACCAGGCCAGGTGTTAGACTTGGAGGTAGGTGAGCACTTCGGGGACAGTGACCACAACTCGGTGACTTTTGCTTTAGTGATGGAGAGGGATAATCGTGTGCCGCAGGGCAAGAGCTATAGCTGGGGGCAGGGAAATTATGATGCAGTGAGGCATGACTTAGGATGTGTGGATTGGAAAAACAGGCTTCAAGGGAAGAACACTAATGAGATGTGGGGAGTGTTCAAGGAGCAGCTACTGCGTGTCCTCGATAGGTATGTACCAGTCAGGCATGGTGTAAAGGGCCTTGTGAGGCAGCCGTGGTTTAGTAAGGAATTGGAGTCCCTTGTGAAAGGGAAGAAGGCGGCATATGTAAAGATGAGGCGTGAAGGTTCAGTAGGGGCGATTGAGTGTTATAAGGTAGCCAGGAAGGAGCTAAAGAGGGAGCTAAGAGAAGCGAGAAGGGGACATGAAAAGTCTTTAGCTGGTAGGATTAGGGAAAACCCAAAGGCTTTCTATAGATATGTCAAGAATAAAAGGATGACTAGGGTAGGTATCGGTCCAGTCAAGGATAGTAGTGGGAAGTTGTGTGTGGAGGCGGAGGAGATTGGAGAGACATTAAATCAGTACTTTTCCTCAGTATTCACTCAGGAACAGGACACTGTTGCTGATGTGAATATGGAATCACAAATAATTAGAATGGATGCCCTGGAAATATGCAGGGAAGAGGTTTTGGGAATATTGGAAAGGATGAATATAGATAAGTCTCCTGGGCCTGATGGCATTTACCCCAGGATCCTATGGGAAGCTAGGGAGGAGATAGCAGAGCCATTGGCCTGGATTTTTATGTCGTCGTTGTCAACAGGAATAGTACCAGAGGACTGGAGGATAGCGAATGTGGTCCCATTGTTCAAGAAAGGGAGTAGGGATAGCCCTAGCAACTATAGGCCAGTGAGTCTGACTTCAGTGGTGGGCAAAGTCTTAGAGAGAATGGTAAGGGATAAGATTTATGAACATCTGGGTAGGAATAACGTGATCAGGGATAGCCAGCATGGTTTTGTGAAGGGCAGGTCGTGCCTCACAAACCTTATTGAGTTCTTTGAGAAGGTGACCAAGGAAGTGGATGAGGGTAAAGCAGTAGATGTTGTGTATATGGATTTTAGTAAGGCGTTCGATAAGGTTCCCCATGGTAGGCTAATGCTAAAACTTCGGAGGTATGGCATTGAGGATACATTAGAGGTTTGGATTAGGAATTGGCTGGCTGGAAGGAGACAGAGGGATTATGTTCATCTTGGAGCGCAGTTACTAGCGGTGTACCACAAGGATCTGTTTTGGGACCATTGCTTTTTGTTATCTTTATAAATGATCTAGAGGAAGGACTTGAAAGCTGGATAAGCAAGTTTGCGGATGACACAAAAGTCGGTGGAGTTGTGGATAGTGAGGAAGGAAGTGGTAGGTTACAGCGGGATATAGATAAGTTGCAGAGCTGGGCGGAAATCTGGCAAATGGAATTCAATGTAGCTAAGTGCGAAGTCGTTCACTTTGGTAGGAATAACAAGATGATGGATTACTGGGCTAATGGTAGGCTACTTGGTAGTGTGGATGAGCAGAGGGATCTTGGTGTCCATGTACACAGATCTCTGAAAGTTGCCACCCAGGTAAATAGTGCTGTGAGGAAGGCATATGGTGTACTGGGCTTTATTGGCAGAGGAATTGAGTTCCGGAGTCCTGAGGTCATGTTGCAGTTGTATAAGACTCTGGTGCGGCCTCATCTGGAGTATTGTGTGCAGTTTTGGTCGCCATACTATAGGAAGGATGTGGAAGCTTTAGAACGAGTGCAGAGGAGGTTTACCAGGATGTTGCCTGGAATGGTAGGAAAATCTTATGAGGAAAGGCTGAGGCACTTGGGGCTGTTCTCATTGGAGAAGAGAAGGTTTAGGGGAGATCTGATAGAAGTGTATAAGATGATTAGGGGTTTAGATAGGGTAGATACTAAGAACCTTTTACCGCTAATGGAGTCAGGTGTTACTAGGGGACATAGCTTTAAATTAAGGGGTGGTAGGTATAGGACAGAGGTTAGGGGTAGATTCTTCACACAGCGGGTTGTGAGTTCATGGAATGCCCTGCCCGTATCAGTGGTGAACTCTCCTTCTTTATGGTCATTTAAGCTGGCATTGGATAGGCATTTGGAAGTTATTGGGCTAGTATAGGTTAGGTAGGATTCGGTCGGCGCAACATCGAGGGCCGAAGGGCCTGTACTGCGCTGTATCCTTCTATGTTCTATGTTCTATGTTCTAGAATCTGGTGATGGTAACAGTAACCTTGCATCCAATGTTGATTGTAAACTTTGATCTCCTTCCCCAATGAACTTTTAGGAAGTGAATTGCCCATGCTTTCCTGGTCTGGCCTAAAAATAACTCCAGACACAGAGCCATGTGATAATCTCTTCAATAGTCCCTGAAACGGCCAAGGAAGACATTTAATTTATCAAACTGCTCCAAGGTGCTAAAGGATAAAACCAGACAGAATACCCGGAACCAGCCCGGATATCAGAAAAGGGAACAGGATAACAATCCTGTTGACCCTGCAGAGACCTCCTTCCTAACATCTGCGAGCTTGTGACAACATTTACACAGCTTTCCCACAAACTGCACGGAAACATCGGGAAAGGAGTAGGTCATTCAACACATTCGTTCATGGAGAAAATCTCCTCAATGCAGTTTTCCCGACACAGTGGTCATAGCCATTAATATGTTAAATATGGTGAAATATAAAATAAGAACTGTTGTAGTCCCTTCAGTCCATCAATCGTGCTCCTCGATTCAATATACAGGCAGTTCTCTGATAATACATGTTTATTAAATATGATTTGACTGCAATGCGATTCGTGAATTACGCACCATTTTTCTATAAATTGAGCTCCAGCTCACTGTGAAGCGATTCCTTGCCAGGCACCAGATGAACAACAAAACCCAGCTTCAGGATTGCTCTGCCTGCAAAATGCACCCTCTGAGTGTTCAGCTAAAACAGGAATGCAATCCGCTCTACAAGCCTTGAACCTGAGCCTGAAACTGGGAAGTGTTCTCTCCAATTACATGGAACTTTATTTCAAACCATGGGAGGATCTTGAGGAGAAATGGAATTCCGTGTTGGCATTACGTGGTCAGTCAGTCCTACACGCTTTCTGGTGAAGGGATTGGTGAAAGGTACAGGGATGTAGCCAGTGACTGCATTGTGAAAGTGTTACATTTACAGCACTATTTCATTACAGTATATGATTTAAAGGTTTAATTCGACTGTGCTAGTGTATGTGTTAGACTAACTTTAATTTTTGTTTTTTACTGACATTTTGCGGTTCGCCCGTTAGTCTCTTTTCCCCATAGACCACATCATTAATATTGCATGATTTGTTGCAACACAGTGATGCACAGGAACACAGCTACCACGTTATTGGAGAACAACCTGTAATGTTATCTGATCCTCTATCTTTATACCATACTCTGCTCTATCCCTATCCATTTAGTTTCCAAAAATCCTTAGTTATATTCAGTGCCTTGGTTTCCACAGCCTGATCTGGGAGATTATTCCCCAGGTTAACCAGTCTCTGAGTGCAGACATTTATTCTCATCTCAATGCAGTGGTCTGTCTGTACGTAATACTGTGGCCCCTATTTTGATGCCACAGCCAGGGGAATTGTCACCCCTGCTTCCAATCTGTCTCGCCCTGACTGAGTGTTATATATTTCATTGATACCTCCACTCATTTTCCTAAAGCCCATGGAATACAGGCCCAGCCACCCCAGATTCTGCAACAAGCCTACCATTCCAGAGATCAGTTTGGTCATCTTCACTGCTCTGCCTCAATGTCAGGTTTGTCCTTTATTAGGTAAGGAAACCAAAACTGCACATAATACCGCACAATGTTCGAGATGGGGTCTCACCAACGCCCTGTACAGCTGCAGTAAAACACCCTTACTCCTGTATTCAAATCCCCCTGAAATGAAGGTGATACACGATTTATCTGCGTATCTGCTTTCTGCTCCTGCAATTTTGCTTTCAGTGACTCGTGCACAGGGAGATCCAGATTCTTTTCAATGTTACAGCTGCCCACTTGTTGGGTCTGTGCACACTGGTCAGCGTCCCAATGCCGTTCCCAGTATTGACTTCCCGATTCAGATCTCATTGCCCTACACTGACCTCGGAGGGCAGCACAGAAGGAAACAAAAATGCAGCTTAAGTTTCTGTACAGATCAACATTTTTCAAACAATCCCTTTGCAAATGATAAGCTCCCGTTCTGTTGTTCCCATCAAATGTCACAATATCACATATCCCACGCACCCCCTTCCCTCCCCCATTGCTCTCCATCTGCCACGTATTTGCCCAGACCTCCACTTGTCTCAATCAAATTGGAGAGTTTTTACATCCTGCTCAACCACTCACAATCCGATATTGTTTAGTGCCATCAGAAAACTTGGAAATATTGTATTTGATCCACTCAACCAAATATATGATGTGTATTTGGAATAACTGGAGCCCAAACCCCTGTCCTTGTTATATCCTCCAAGCCATCCATTCAAAAAAAACACACTGATTTATTCCTACTCAATGCTTCCTGCCAGCTCTCCCATTCTAAAACCATATTAGTCCCAGTCCCATAGAATTTGAATTTGCATAATAGGCTTGGGGCTTTATCAAAAATCTTTCTGAAAATGCAATCATATTGCATTGATTGCTTCCCCATAATTATGCTAAACGTCACTTTCTCAAACATGATTACCATTTTATACAGCTCCGTTGACTTTGTCTGTGCTCATTACTTTCAGTTCCAATACTTCCTCTAAAACTGTTTGATTGCTAATTTCGTTCTATTCCATTTTTCGCAACAGAGTAATATTCACTAGTATTGTTGGAAAGTTTACTTTTTTGTTTTGTTTTCTTCTGTGAAGACATAACTAAAATATTTGCTCCATGGTTCTGCCTTTTCCCTGTCCTCAATTCTCTTGTATCAGACTGTAAGAAAGCTGCAACTTTTTCCACTTAATTTTGACATTGACATATTTTCAGAAGATATTACTAGTTCAATCTGAAAACCCTTGTTAATACACTCTTCAGAAACCTATCAATTCCTATCTTGAGCTACTCAATGATTGACCTTCCACAGCCATAGAAACACAGAAGCACAGACTTTGTACCATCAGAAATACAGCACGGTCTACATTAGTCCCACTTTCCGACACAAGACCCGTAGCCGTGAATCTTATGGCATTTAAAGTGCACAGCCGTGTATTTTCTCATGAAGTTACCATGACAACTCCTCTCTCATGAAGTGCATTCCTGACCCTAACACACTCTGAGTGAAAAACAATCCTCAATTCCTCTCCAAATCTCAAACCCTTCACTTTAAAATGTGGTCCATTGTTCTTGGCCCCTTGACTAAAAGGAACAGCTGTTGTCTGTCGACCCTTTGCATGTCCCTCGGATTCCGATCCTTCTGAATCACAGCCCACTCAGCCTTCTCTGCTCCAAACTAAACAACCCGAGCTTATCCAGCCTCTCTCCATAGCTGATCTGCTCCATCCCAGGGAACATCCCGGTGAATCTCCTCTGAGCCCCCCTCCACTACAATCAGATCCTTCCCGTAATGTGGTTCCTAGAACTACACACAGTATTCCATCTTGGCCAAACC
Source organism: Hemiscyllium ocellatum (assembly GCF_020745735.1). NCBI lineage: Eukaryota > Metazoa > Chordata > Chondrichthyes > Orectolobiformes > Hemiscylliidae > Hemiscyllium > Hemiscyllium ocellatum. Next base: position 11,497,603 of record NC_083429.1, read on the forward strand.
AAAGTTCCGCATAGCTCCTATAATCTATGCCTTGATGAATAAAGATTATATTTACAGTCCCCTATGCTTTCTCAAATTGTGCACTGATGTATTTAGTCACATTCAGGAAAGTGTGGAGAAACACCCTCTAAGTTTCCTCGTGTGCTGCCATTCCTTAAGTACTCCCTGTCCAGTTCCCCATATTTATCAAGGTTACATTACATCTTCCATTGCTCTGCCTATCTGACCATTCCATCTGTATCTTCCTGTAACATAAGACCTTCCTCCTCACTGCCAACCACCTGGCAAATCTTTGTATCAAACACAAACTTAGTTGTCACACTCTCACCACCCCCGTCTATATTCATAGCTGCATCATTTATGAATACCACAAATAATAAGGTTAAAGATCACACAACACCAGGTTACAGTTCAACAGGTTTATTCGGAGGCATTAGCTTCGAAGCGCTGCATCTTGATCAGGTGGCTGTGCGCTTTGAAAGCTTGTGCCTCTGAATAAACATGCTGGACTGTAACTTGGTGTTATGTGATAATTAGGGTTGTCCACCCCAGTCCAACTCCGAATCACAAATAATAAGGGACATAGCACTTATCCCTGTGATACACCATTGGACACCGGTCTGGAGTCACACTAACAGCCTTTAACCACTACCCTCTGTCTCCTAACGCTAAATTGATTTGTATTCAACTTGGCAAGTCACTAATGACTCCTACCTGTTCCCTTGTTATTCATATCTGCTTGACACACTTGCAGAATATCTGGAGATTTTCACTAATCGTACCCTGCCAGCAGGTTTCTATGACCCTGTTTTAGGCAGTTCTCACCGAGTGATGAATTTCCTCATAATTATGGTCTTAAGTGGCCAATCCCTTATCTTGCCATTATTCACCTTGAATTTGGATTGGGCAGCCAGGGAAGCGTCCTGTTAATTTCCAACTTGTCATATGTTTTGTAAACTTTCTAAATTTCATTGTGACCGGCCTCTAATTCTTTTAAACACTAGAGAACATAGGCCGAGTTTCCTCATCAGACAATCTCGCCATCTGTGAGATTAATCTGGAGAATGTCCATTGCTCTTTTTTTGTGGTCAGGATATTCTTTCTCAGATTGGGTCACCAACACTGTACACAATGGATACAGGTTTGCTCGCTGAGGTGGAAGGTTCATTTCCCGACGTTTCATTACCTTACTAGGTCACACCATCAGAGGACCTCAGGCAAAGCGATGCTACAAATTCCTGCTTTCTTTTTATATGTTTGAATTTCTTTGGGTTGTTGATGTCATTTCCTGTGGTGATGTTATATCCTGTGGTGAAGTCACTTTCTGTTCCTTTTCTCAGGGGGTGGTAGATGGTGTCTAACAACTAATAGCACATCGAGTTAGACATCTTCCAGAAAGACATATGGATTCTCTCCATTGATCCTATTAATTTCTAAATATCCAATATCACACGCTGTGTAATAGATTCCAACAGTTTCTCTGTAGATGTCAAGTTAATTGGTCGGCAGTTCTCTAAACTCAGTCTTCTTCCCTTTATAGATGCTTGGATCCCTTTCATTAATCTATAGTGCTTGGAACACGTTTACTAACTTCCATTTATCTGCAATGGATTCCAGCCTCTGCAGAATGCACAAGAAAATAAAACACAGTCATCAGCAGTGCAATTAATACTTCTATTGCCGATTTATGCCTGACATTTTAATATGAAGTACGTCAGGTTTGTCAGACTTAGCAATGCTCAATCCAGTTACATTTTCAAATACAGATTGTAGACTTATGCAGTGTTATTGTTCCTGTTTGTTAGTATGTATGTTCTGTTTTTGATTTCCTTATCAGCTTCATGGCCCTCATTTCTGGATCGTGAATTTCTGAGAATTTTCAGGTTTCCACAATGACTGAAATTCTTCTGAAGCCATTTCCTATGATTAATACATTTTCGAATTTGTTATGTTAAACATCATTTTGTCACTTTCCTTTTCTTTGGTGTTTGTACCTGAAATAAAAGACATATTTTTCAGATTTTGCAATATTTCTATAAATTTCCTGGTCCTGACCAGATATATTCTGGAACACTGCAGGAGGACATGGAAGGAATTGCTGGAGCCCTGGCTGATATTTTTGCATCATCGCTGGCCAATGGGCGAGGTCACGAAGGATTAGAGGACAGCTAATGCTATGTCTTTACTCAAGTAGGGCTACAAAGAAAAACCTGGGAACTGTAGACCAGTAAACCTAAAATCTGTATTAGGTAACTTACTTGAACAGGTTCTGAGAGATAAGATATACATTTGGAATAATAGGGTGTGCTTAGGAGGAAGATTAGAGTGGTGCTAGAAAAGCACAGCAAGTCAAGCAGCATCCGAGGAACAGGAAAATCAATGTTTTGGAGAAAAGCCCATCATCAAACTTAGCACGGCTTTGTGCATGGGAGATCATGGCACACAAATTTGTTCGAATTCTTTGATTAAGTGACTAGCAGCGTTGAGGAGGGCAGGATGGTTTCTGTAGTCTATATGGATTCCAGTAAGGCCTTCAATAAGGTTCCACATGGTACGCTGCTCTGGAAGATTAGATCGCGTGAAATTGAGGAGGAGCCGCCAAATTAGATACAAAATTGTCTTGATGGTGGGAAGCAGAGGGTAATAGTGGAAGGATGCTTGTCAGAGTGGAGGCCTGTGACCAGTGGAAAGCCTCAGGGGTTAGTGCTGGGACCATTACATATTACATATATCTATGATTTAGATGAGAATGTACAGGCACGATTTGTAAGTTTGAAGACAATACTAAAATAGGCAGCATCACGGAGATTGAGGAAGTTATCAGAAATTCAGAAAATACAGCAGTACCTTGATCAGCTGGAGAAGTGGCTGAGAAATGGTAAATGGATTTTAATATAGATCAATGTAAGTTCTTGCATTTTAGAAAGTCAAATCAAGGTTGGAGTTTCAAGGTGAATGCTTGGGTCCTAAGGAGTATAATGGGACAGAGGGAGCTTGGAATTCAGGTGCATGATTCTCTGAAAGTTGATTCAAAGGTAGACAGGGCAGTGAAGAAAGCTTTTGGCACACTGGCTTTCACCAGTGTATATCACTGTGTATGTAAATTAGGGAGTTACGTAGCAATTATGCAGGATGCTGGTGAGACCATACTGGGAGCGTTATATTCAGTTGTGTACCCCTTGCTATGGTAAGGATGATATTAAACTGGAAAGAGTGCAGAAGAAATTTACAAGAATATTGCAAAGGACTCAATGGTCCGAGTTATTGGTAGAGGTTGGACAAGCTAGGACTTCTTACTTTAGATGTATGAGGCTGAGGGGGAACCTGATAGAAGTGTATAAGATCATGGGAAGGATGGACAGAGTGAATATACTCAGTTTTTTTTCCCAGGGGTAGGCAATCACGGACAAGAGGGTATCAGTTTAAGGTCAGAGGGGAAACAATAAAAGGGAACCTGAGGACCAAGTGCTTTTCATACAGGGGTGATACGCATATGGAATGATGTGCCAGCGGAAGAGGTTGAGGCGGGAACATTCGCGACATTTAAAAGACATTTGGGCAAATGCATGGGCAGGAAAGGATTAGAAGGATGCCGGGCAACAGCAGGGAAATGGGGTTAGCGTGGATGGCCATATTGGTCGGAAAGGACGAGTTTGGGCCGAAGCTGTCTGACTCTATGACTCTAGCAAACATTTCTTGCCTCTCACTGAATGTTATATTTTACTTCCCCAATTCACTGGAGCGAACTTGACCCTCCAGGGTACCATGATGTTTAACCAGAATGCTCAAGCACTCTATATTGTATGCAGACACCGTGTAAAATGCACCTTATTAACGTCATTATTCCTTAAAAGCTGCTACAGAGTAAAGTTATTAATTCGTCCTTCTGATCACACAACAGCAAATCCAAAATAAACTGTTCTCTAGTTTGCTTCACCACATACTCTTCAACCCACCTCATATACACTTACAGAATTTATTTTTCACAGCATGAGCAGTCACTTAGTTAATGCAGTTTAGATGCAACTTGACAACATCCAATAAAACTGCAGTGCCCAATGATACTTTCATATCTAATTTCCAGAGCATATGATGCTCAGATTTTCTGCAACCGATATATAACACACCAATATTTGCTTCGCCTTGCTGTTTGTAACTTCTACCTAAACTGATTCTGTGGAATCTGAAGGACAGGTCTGTGTCATTATTAGTGATAGACTTGGAAAGGACATTCGGGGTGGTTCACCTCGACGCTGAGATGATCTGAAGGTATCTCCATCAATACAGGAAAAAAAAAACAATATCTTTCCCCCTCTGTCAGGATAAAGGTTACCAGATTATCTCTGCTCCCTCACACTCACTATAGATCATTTAAAACACCTCCCCCCAAACAATCCTCATGCTCTATTTCCAAATAAGGTTCAGGCACTACGACTCTCACTATTGAATTCAGCAACTTCTTTCCCAGACTTTCTCTGTAACCGACGTAATACCACCCCCCCCCATTCATAATACGATATGGATTCAAAACTCCCAATTCCTCCCAGACCGACCTCCACTAGCACTAACAGCAGGGCCATCCACTCCTGCCCACACTCCCTCCATCCCTTTCTCCCATTCCAAGAGAAACAGCCTGGAATAGAACAGAAATGGCCATGCCGAGTGGAGGAGTGCCCAATATCCATTCCCTTACCACCCCCAACCCCACCATGTGGGGAGGACCCTAGTACAAGATGAAGCAGACTGGGATGCCTCGCGTGGCATTTCTGAAACATCCATGTCGCACTGACCGATTAAGGAGCAGTGCTCAGTGAAAGTAAATGCTGACTTTAAACTCACTGGCATTTCGAACGACAGTCCTTTAACCCCTCCACACAAAAAAATACAGATACCTCACTGCACAGGGATGCAGATACAGAAACACACACTCCAATATACGAACAAACACAATACATACAAGGGGATAGGCATACACACACACGTAGAAACACACACAGACATATAGAGTCATACACAAATAGACACAAACCTAGATAGAAACACACAGGCTGATACACAGAAAGACAGACGTAGATGCACAAATACACAGGTGACAAACAGATGGACAAACAAGCACACACAGACACAGACACAAATAGATAAGTTTTTGATTTATAACGGGATCAAGGGTTCTTGGGGAAGGCAGGAGAATGAGGTTGAGGAACAAATAAGAAATTATTGAATGGCATATCAGACTCGATTGGTCGAATGGCCTCATTCCGCTCCTTTTCTCATTTGGTGTTATGCTGTCAGGTATTCTCTTCCTGAGACAGCAGCAGAGGTTGGGTTTGATACACATTCAATTAGAAATGGTCAGTGGGAATATGTGACAGGTTTGGAGTCCATGATGGTTTATGCTTATTCCTAATTGTTCTGTCCTTACAACTGAAAAGAGGTGGTGATTTGATGTTCATTTAACAAAGTTTTAAAATAACAGGTCACACAAAGAAATAAGGACGTCCCTTTCACTTCAGTGTTGTGCTACCTGTGGTGTCCTCATCCTCAGGGAGCAGTGAAGACTCGTTTGTAGAGTCATAGAGATGTACAGCATGGAAACAGACCTTTAGTTCCAACCCGTCCATGCCGACCAGATATCTTAAGCCCAATCTAGTCCCACCTGCCGGCAACTGGTCCATATCGCTCCAAACCCTTCTTATTAATTTACCCATCTAAATGCCTCTTAAATGTTGCAATTGTACCAGCCTCTACCACGTCCTCTGGCAGCTTATTCCATACACGTACACCCTCTGCGTGAAAAAAGTTGTCCCTTAGGTATCCTTTGTATCTTTCCCCTCTGACTCGAAACCTATGCCCTCTAGTTCTGGACTCCCCGACCCCAGGGAAAAGACTTTGCCTATTTACACTATCCATGCCCGTCATAATTTTGTAAACCCCTGTAAGGTCACCCCTCAACCTCCGACACTTCAGTGAAAACAGCCTTAGCCTGTTCACCCACTCGCTATAGCTCAAATCCTTCAACCCTGGTAACATCCTTGTAAATCTTTTCTGAACTCGTTCAAGCTTCACAACATCTTTCCGATAGGAAGGAGACCAGAATTGCACGCAATATTCCAACAATGGTCTCACCAATATCCTGTACAGCAGCAACATGACCTCCCAACTACTAACTCAATACTCTGACCAATAAAGGAAAGCATATCAAACGCCTTCTTCACTATCCTATCTAACTGCGACTCCACTTTCAAGGAGATATGAAGCTACACTCCAAGGTCTCTTTGTTCAGCTAAATTCCCTGGGACCTGACTATTAGATGAATAAGTCTGAACTTGACTGATCTTTGCTGGACAGGAGAGTCAATGTTTATTGGGAACAGACAGGAGATGGATCGATAGACACACTCGGATCAGCCATGAGCATTCCGAATGGTGCAGCCAAATGGCCAAATGCTGCCCCTGTCCCATGTGTTGCTCCCTCAATCCACCCCTCTAGGCTGTTACCGAGATATACTGCTGTCCCCATCTTAAGTGTTGTTCCCTCAATCCACCCCTCGAGGCTGTTACAGAGATATACTGCTGTCCCTACCCCATGTGCTGTTCCTCAATCCAACCCTCGGGGCTGTTCCAGAGATATACTGCTGTCCCTACTCCATGTGCTGTTCCTCAATCAAACCCTCGAGGCCGTCACAGAGATATACTGCTGACCCTACCCCATGTGTTATTCCCTCAATCCACCCTCGACGCTGTTACATGGTAGGGGACAACCTCATTCAATCAGACAGAATCGTTGCAAAGAGACGAGAGGAGACCATTCTTCTTCTCTAAGGAATTACACAGCAATATAGAATGAAGTAATTCAGCTCGTTGAGTACATTACACAGCCCAGCAGGAGTCCATGCAACCCGCCTGAACGGCTACCCACGAGCAGGGAACATTGACTCTCCTGTCCAGCAAAGATCAGTCGTTAACAGGAAATAGAGAATAGAGATAAATGTTCATTTCAGGCTGCAAATCTGTAACTGATGGAGTGCCTCAGAGATCACTGTGGGGTCATCAGTAATCAATAATCTGTTTCAAAGATCTGAAGGAAGGGGAGGGAATGGCTTGGAGCTCAATTAGCTCGGACATCAAGATGGTCATTTAATGTGTCATCAAATGGAGGTAGTGAATCGGCAATGAGATACAGACAGAGAAGGTTAGTGAGCAAACCTTCAGCAGAAATAACATAAGGTCAGTTGTCTATTTTGGCAAGAAGAATAAAACAATTGTAAACAATGTAAATACAGAGACATTGCAGAACTCTGTGATACAGGCGGTTTCCATGTTCCTGGAACATGAATCATATGAAGGCAGTCTGCAGATGCAGCAAGTGATCTGGAAGGTAAGTGGAATGATGCTGTTTTTGGCAAAAGGTGTCAGGTTTAAGTGCAGGAATGTTTTACTGCATCTGTACAGGGCATTGCTGAGACCACATTTGATGCACTGTGTGCAGTTTTGATACCGAAACTAAAATGAAAGGATATAATTCTTTTCGAAGATTTTCAAAGACGTTTCCCTTCATTCATTCCTGTATGTTTCAACACAGAGTGGGAGAAAAATGTTCCCTGACTGAGAATCAGCAGCCTATTGATCTCTCTGTCTTACTTTCTTCCGTCGGATAGCAAAGTGGGAGTCCATAAAATCCCTGAGTTATCTTTATCACTTGCGAAGGATTCCTGGTGAGGATTCACTGGAATCTCTCCACTGCCTGAAACAAAGTGAATTCACCCAAATACAACTGTTCCAGAGAGAAATCTCACGACTAGTAGCTTGTGTGAGCAGAATAACTTCAAAGGCAGAATAACATTTGGAGCAGTCTATCATTTTACCATTTGTTATGAATTCAACTTCCTGTGTCTCATATTTTTCTAGAAAATGATCTACTCTGAGACCTATATCATTGGTCACATCACAAAACTGGTTGCATTTAAGATGGGTGTAACCAGTGGAGGAGTGGGACTGGAAAAGGAAACAGTGACCCTCCAACATTGGTTGAAACACAAATGAGAAATTTTCAAAGGGCTGTACAAGTGGAAATTCCCTTCCCCAGAAGTTTGTGGTGCCTGGATGTTTGCATTTATTCAAAGTTATGTTTGGTGACATTTGACAGACAAGTGAATGTAGGAAAATGGTATACAGACAGAAAAGTGCTGCTGAGACCACAATCACATCACTCATGGACTTTGTGAGTGGTGGAGAGGTGACGAAGTGTCTAATAGCCCACTCCTGCTGCTCAGTCCTCTGTCCCTATGTTCTATTCAGCTCATCACAGCTGCTGAAATTATCAGATGGAGGTCACCTGCTCCAAATAACTGGTCCACAGTAACACCGGATATCATTCAATCCCTCAAACTGTCACATGGCTTGGTGTGGGTTGGAAAATGGTATTTGAAAAACCAGGCTTGTTTCGAAAGACACCTCTGGACTCTTTACAGAGTGTCACCTCTCTGAAACTTGTGCTTCATTTGTTGGTCATGTTGGAGACCCAGATACCCTGTGAATACAGCCCCCTTACCTCACCCTGAGATGACTCACAAAATACTTTAGTCTCTCTGACTTCAACATTCAATAACAGAACGTTCAGGAAAATTACAATCGTTAACTTTGTAATTCTAGAATATGAGAACATAAGGAGCAAGATGAGGTGACTCCGACGATCAAGCCATTGTATACCATCATGGCTGATCTATTGGCATTAACTCGTCTTTAATGTCCAATTCTTCACACCCCTTAGCCCTCTGACAGGTCAAAAATTCATATACCACCTCTTTGAATACTTTCAGTGATGTAACTTCCCTCACTATCTAGCCCAGAAAATTCCTGGCATCGATTACCCTCTATGAGAGGAAAACACGTCCGACACATACAACATCATCTATTGATATGAACAAGCGGTGAACACAGGTGCTCAGGAAAGAGTAAATGGCCTTGATAACATGGTAGTATTAGACTGTGGATGGAATCAGGACCACCTACTTATTTGAGCTTAATGGGAATCAGGTGTACTCTCCCCACTGGTTGGGTCTTTCAGAGCACAAAGGAAGATGTTTATGCTCGATGACCGACAATCCTCAGTCCTGGGACATCTCTGCAGGAGATCTTCAGTGTATCTGCCTGAAAATAAACATCTTAAGCTGCTTCATCACTGTCTTTCCTCATCATAAGATCAGAAATGGGGATGGTCATTAAATGTATCATCGTATCAGTGGCTATTTAGAACATCATGAGTGACTGTCCATCCCCTTTAAAATTCAATGCAATCACCTCTTTTTCTCTCACAGAGCTTCACTCACTGCTCATGGTGCCATCATCCGAGGGATTAGTCTGGTAAAACTTGAGAGAAAGTCTATCCTCAGTACCCCAAATACAGCCTCAACAACACTCTCAGGGATGATTGCAATAATCCTTTTCTCTCACTTAGACATCGCTGTTTCTTTCCTGCGCCACAAAAAGCCATTCCTTCTCTTTGCACTATGACTGACATGGAATTTATAAGTCCCTTACATCTGTACGTCAGCATCAATAAAACCAACACCAGAGATGTGTATGGCAGTGTGCATCACTCTCGTGGAGAATTTAAATGAGATTGAATTCACTTTAAATAGGGGATGATCACCTACCTGAATAGAAATGCGCTGTAAGAATACGGGAAACAGACAGAGGAAGGGAGTTATCTTTACTTTTGTTCTTCTCTCACAGGATGTATGCAGCCCGGGTCAGGGCAGCACGTTATGCCGATTTTGAACTGAGTGTTTGGTTCAGCTGTTCCATAGGACAGTAAAGAGTAAAGCACATTCCTGTGGGGTCGTAGTGTTACAACACAAGATGCATTCTCCTGCTGAATTTAAAATCAGCAACAGAGAAAAGATTTATCCACTGCAGTATTCCATGATAATTCTAGAGTCCAAAACTATTTGAAATAAAAATTAACAACTTTATTTCTTAAAGTATAACAGAGAATAAGAAACGAACGACTATTTACAACTTCTTCCTGTAACCTGCCTTTTAACTCCCCCCCCCCCCGACCCCGCCACGACTATACTAGTCCGATTAGACTCCTAATTAAGATTTACAAAACAAAATTTCTTATCTAAAAACCAAGAAGCTTTCGGTTCTTCTCCATATTCCTATCTTCTTTTCTTCTTTGGGATTTTGCTTTACCAATAACTAATCAATAAAGGTACCGAGAGGAGAGCTATTTTTCAGGCAGTCTTTGCGTGCTGGTAACTTGGCAGTTCTCCTCTCAACTGTTCAATTTCCCGCGATCTTATACCCCCAAATCATTGGACTGTGTCATTGGCTTTTAAGATTCTCAATATATGAAATTCAATCTTGATTTGAGGTCGGTATTTTGAGGTATAATTTAAACTGTTTGGCTGAATTTGTTTTTGTCTTGAGAAAATGAGCTAATCGAATTGTTCAACCAAATATTACAATAAATCTATTTTTCAGAACATTTGGTGCTGTCAGGTAGTTATTGCTGGCTTTTAATTCTCTTAAAGGTGCAGAACACCAACATGTTCATTATAGAAGTCACACTGAAACCTGACGAGGGAAGAATGACATATTGACTTCCCTAAAGGACTTGGGGCAAGCAGATGGGCTTTTGTGGCAAAACGAAAATAGTTGCTTTTAGTTTCCCTCATGAGATATCAACAGACTATTATTCTGTGTTTCGAGAGTATGAGTCAATGGCTTTAACACCATTAACTGCCGCCCCGTTTGTACAGAGAACAAGTTAAACATCCTCAAGAGCACTTTTTTTAGTGACGAACATATGGTTAGAAGGAAATTGAAACTGTTGCATCCGGATTAAAAAAAGACACAAATCATGGTTTATTCAGAAGTTACACTGAAACTGAGAATGACACTGGGACATCATGACAGTGATATTGGACAGGATTGGTGAGTGGGGAGGACATGGAGATGTAAATCTGTGAATGACAAAATGGATTATGAAGTTTGAGAACAGTCCGGTTCCTCCTTGCATATCAGTGAGTAATTTAGAAATAGTAGTTTGATACTTATTATTTATAAGGAAAGATATTTTTGTTTGTAACTGAAGACATTGTCTTGCATTTTCCAAATTTTATACATCATGCAGAAATTTAGTTCAACCCAGTTTAGTAGACAAATATAATGACTTACCAGGAACACCAACTATAGCGAGGATGGGATAGTAACCAACTTGAATAATCCAAAGGATATCCTGGATCCGTGATGGTAATGATATCCAAGGCAGGGAAAGATAGTAAAGACCCAAGGATAAACTCCTGTCTGTTATTGCAATATACCAGTTTAATATTCTCAGATTCTGATACATTGTTGAACCATTCCAGTCTAATGATCTCAGATTCTGATCCATTGTTGGCATATTCCAATTCAATGTTCTCACATTCTGAACCATTATTGTAACGTTCCACTCTAATGTTCTCAGATTCTGTTCTCTACTCCCCCTCTCTCTCGAGCTGCTGATCCCTGTTAGTGTTGTCAGTGATGCTCTTACTCATACTATTGGATAACACATTGAACGATGGAAATTCTCCACTGGGATAATTAGGATACACGGAGATTGACATTAATCACAGTCACTGAACAAATAGCTCCAGTTAACCCTTTTCAATTTAATATTGATTTTATTAAAATTCAAAAGAAAGTTCAAAATTTACACATTTGGCATGGGATATGTGGGGGTGACTGAGGGACCGAATGTTGGAGATGGTAGATTGAATGCATGAATCATTCAATCTGTCTTGAATATGGGAGTAATGTCAAAGGATTGTCAGAACAGAAACAAGTTTCTACGTTTATAAAAGGAAACATACAGTCTGTAACTACTGATCAGTGGTTATAATGTCAGCAAAATATGGAGAGAACTTTCCTTATCCATAATCTGACAGGAAGATGTGCCTACGACAACATGAGTGATAACAGGCAAATGGCATGGATATGCTAACAGAAAATATGACGTGACACACAATTCAGATGGTTATTCGAGTATCAGAGAGGGCAGGTGAGGGTCATGCTGTTAATGTTATCAATATCCATCAACTGCGATTAATTACCATTCACTGGATTTCAATTACAGTGTGCTTATGATACTGGGGACATGGCTGCTGAGACTGGAGGGAGGGAACATGATATTTCCCAGTTATCAGCATTGTAACGTTACTCTTTATAAATCATTTGAAGATCAACTCCAGTGAGGAATGAGGAGAGCCAATATTAACCATACAACCAGAAGACATTGGAGCAGAAATTTGGTCATTAGGCCCATTGAGCCTGCTCTACCATTCAATGATGGCTGTTAAGCTTCTCAACCCCATTCTCCCGCTTTCTCCCTGTCACCTTTGATCCACTTTACAGTCAATAACCTATGTGTCTCACTCTTAAACGTAATCAATGATCTAGACTCGACAGCCCTCTGTGGCAGTGAATTCCATAGTTTCACCGCTCTCTGGCTGAAGGTTTCTCCTTATCTCTGAAAAGGTCTTCTCTTTACTCTGTCCCCTCGGGTACTAGTCTCTCCTGCCATTGGATATATCTTCCCAAAATCCACTCTGTCCAAGGACATTTAGTATTCTGTAAGTTTCAATTAGACATCCTAACATCTTTCTGAACTCTACCAAATACAGTCCCAGAGCCCTCAAATATTCTTCATATGTTAAGCTTTTCATTCCTTGCACCATTCTCGTGAATCTCGTCTGAAATTGCTCCAAGACTAGTACATCCTTACTGAGATATGGGACCCAAAACTGCGCATAATAATCCAAATGTAGCATGAGTAAAAAGTGAGGTCTGCAGATGCTGGAGATCAGAGCTGAAAATGTGTTGCTGGTTAAAGCGCAGCAGGTCAGGCAGCATCCAATGAACAGGAAATTCAACTTTCCTGTTCCTTGGATGCTGCCTGACCTGCTGCGCTTTAACCAGCAACACATTTTCAGCAAATGTAGCATGACCAAAGCCTTGTAGAGCCTTAGAAATACATCCCTGCTTTTATATTTAAGTCTTCTTGAAATAAATGGCATCATTGTATTTGCCTTACTAACTACTGACAACCTGCAACTTTACCTTTCAAGAATCCTGCACTAGAACTCCCTAGACTTTTTGCACTTCAGATTTCTGAATTGCTTGCTATTTAGAAAATAGTCCATATCTCTATTCATCCTGGCAAAACGCTTTCCCACACTTTCCCACATTGTACTCCATCTGCCACTTCTTTGCTCAGTCTCCAAACCTGTGAAAATCCTTCAGCAGGTGAAAGTGAGGACCGCAGATGCTGGAGATCAGAGTCATAAAGTGTAGTCATAGAAAAGCACAGCCTGTCAGGCAGCATCCGAGGAGCAGAGGATTCGACGTTTCAGGCATAAAACCTTCATCAGGAATGTTGGGTGGGCGGAAGGGGGCAGAGAGATAAATGGGAGAGGCTGGGGCTGGGACTGGGAGGAAGGTAGCTTGGAAGGCGAAAGCTAGATGAAGGCGGGTGATGATAGAGATATTTCAGAGTGAGAAGTGGAGTGGATAGATGGGAAGGAAGATGGGCAGGTAGGGCAGTTCAAGAGGGCGGTACTGAGTTGGAGGGTTTGATCTGGGATATGTTGGAGGGAGGGTAGGGGAGGGAATTGGTGAAATTGTCCTGGTGTGTTTGGAGGGTCCCAAGGCAGAAGATGATACGTTCTGCTTTCAGAAGTCAGATGGCTAGAATGTGGCAGTGGAGGAGGCCAAAATCTTGCAAGGCCTTGGCGGAGTGGGAGGAGGAGTTGAAGTATTCAACCACAGGGCAGTGGGGGTGTTGGGTTTGGGTGTCCAAGAGTGTTCCCTGAACCGTTCTGCAAGTTGACGTCCTGTCTCGCAAATGTAATGGAGACCAAGAGCAATGGACAGACTAGATGAGGTGTTTGGATGCACAGGATGTTGTCTGCCTGATGTGGAAGGATCCTTTGGGGCCTTTGGTGGAGGTGAGGAGGGAGGTGTTGGCACAGGTTTCATACCTCTTGCAATGGCAAGGGAAGGTGCCAGGTGTGGAAGGTGGCTTGGTGGGGCCGCGTGCACCTAATGAGGGTGTTTGTGGGGGAATGGCCTCAGCAGTTTGATGATAGGGGTGGGGAGGAAGTATATCTCTGATGGTGGGGTCTGACTGTTGGTTACAGAAATGGCGGAGGATGATGCGTTGTATCCTGAAGTTGGTGGGATGGAAGACGTGCACCAGAGATGTCCAAACTTGTTGTAGTTGGAAGGGTGGAGTTCAAGGGTGGTGGTGTGGGAAGTTGAGGAGATGCGCTAGTGCACTCTCCTGCAGCCAAACCGCCTCTTCAATGCTACCTGTCCCTCTGTCTATCTTTGCACTGTCTGAAAGCTTAGCCAAAATGCCGTCAGTTCCTTCATATAGATAATGAATGCAGAAAGTGAAAAATTGTGGTCCCAACAATGAGTCTTGTGGAACACCACATTTTCCTGGCTGCCATCCTGAGAAGAACCCTTTCATCCCCGCTCTCTGCTTTCTGTCAGACAGCCAAACTTCTATCCATGCTATCACCTTGCTTCTAACCTTGCCGTGAGGGTGGCACGGTGGCACAGTGGCTAGCACTGATGCCTCACAGCGACAGAGACCGGAGTTCAATTCCTGCCTCGGGCAACTGCCTGTGTAGAGTTCGTACATTCTCCCCGCGTCTGTGTGGGTTTCCTCCGGGTGCTCCGGTTTCCTCCCACAATCCAAAGATGTGCAGGTTAGGTGAATTGGCCATGGTAAATTGCCCATCATGTTAAGTGTAGGGGAATGGGTCTTGTTGAGTTGCTCTTCGGAGGGTCGGTGTGGACCTGTTGGGCCGAAGGGCCTGTTTCCACAGTGTAGGGAATCTAATCTAATCTAACACCATGGGCCCACACCTTTCTCAATAGCCTCATGCATGGCACCTTGTCAAATGATTCTTGAGGTGCAGATGGATAACATCTATCTCGGTTCTCCTTGATCTAATCTGCTCATTCCTTCCTCAAATTATTCTTGCCAGTTTGTCAGACATGACCTCCCCTTGATGAAACCATGCTAACTCTGCCCTATTTTAACAAAGGCCTCTAAGCATTCAGAAATCCCATTCTTCACGATGGATTCCATGATGTTACCCACAACCAAGGTTAGGCTAATCAGTCTCAGTTTTCCATCTTCTGCCTAAATCCCTTATTAAACGGGGTGTCATGTTAGCAATTATACAACCACTTGGCCCTTTCTTGATTTTTGTCATTCCTGAAAGATTACCACTTACGCTTGCACTAACTCTTCAGCTATCTCCCTTACAAGGCTGGGATGTAGTCCATCTGGCCCAGGTGAGTTATCCACATTCAGGCCATTCCGTTTTCTAACATGTTCTTCTTGGTAATTGCCACCGTATTCAGTACTGCCCTATCACTCTCTTCAATTCTTGGGAAATTACTCGTGTCTTCCACCGTGAAGACTGATGGAAAGTTCCTCAACCATTTCTTTGTTTCCCACTACTGTCTCTCCAGCAACATTTGCCAGTGGTCCATATTCATATTCACATCTCCTTTGCACTTATATATCTAAAGAATCTCTTACAGTTTCCTTTATATTACTGGTTAGCTTACCCCCATATTTAATCTTCTCCGTCCTTATTTATTTTTCTTGCCTTCTGTTGGCCCCAATTTTCCAATTTCCCTCTGCCATTCACCGCATTATACGCTTGCCACTTTGCCTTTATGCAATCCCTGACGTCCTTTGTCAGTCCTGGTTGCCTCATCCTCCCTGTACCATGCCACTTGTAATCAGCATGGGTCTCTTCAGTGTCTCCTGAATTAATCTTGGAGTCTCCTGCCATTGCTGTTCCCCTGTCTTTCCTGCTAGATCCCTGTCGTGGTCAATTATACCCAGCTTCTCCCTTCTGCCTCTCCAGTTGCCTTTATTCAGCTGAAATACTGTTAACTCTGATTCGATCTTCTCTCTCAAATTGCAGAATAAATTCCGCCATGTTCTGATCACTGCTTCTGAAGTTTTCTTTCACCTTAAGCTCCCTTATCTAGCCTGCGTCATTAAATCCAATGTCATCTGTTCCAGAGTGGGCTCCACCATATGATGCTCCAAAAAGCCATCACGTAGACATTCCTCAAAGTTCTTATCTTACGATTCACTACCAACCTGGTTTCCCATTCCACTTGCATATTGAAGTCCCCCATGATCACTATAATTTTGCCTTTCCTACAGATCTTTCCTATCTCCTGGTGTATCTTGTACCCCTGCTCCTGACTACTCTTTGGAGGCCTGTGGAAGTCTCCAAATGTAGTTGGCTTACCTTTGTGGTTCCTCAATTCTAGCCACGCAGATTCTACACCATCTGACCTTACTTTCATTGTTACCATTGATTTAATTTAATTTCTTATTAATAATGTAAGTCCCCTCCATCTGCCACCTATCTTTTCGATAGGATATATGTCCTTGAATATCCTGATCCCCATGCAGCCACTTCTCTGTGATGTCCATCACGTCACATCTACCAATTTTAATCTGTGCCACAAGCTCATTTACCCTATTCCTTATATGCATCCAATCAGATCTAACCCCTTCAATCTTGTATTAACGGTCCCTCTTCTCATTGTCGTTTGTTTGTCCATGTGCTTGAAGTTTGATTGCTTACACGTTCCATACACTCTGTCCTATTTCCATCTGTGCTGGAGATTTTAATAACCTCTCCTGAGCTCTGTCCTCTTAGCTCCTCTTTTCTAATTAAACCCTATAACTGCACCCCCAGCCCGCACACACGCACACTCGTAATCAGTTTAAAGCTCTTTCTACAACCTTAGTTAGGATTCACTTGGACTCTGGCCCCAGCACGGTTCAGACGAAGACTGTCCCATCGGAACGGGTCCTTTCTTCCTCAGTAATAAAATGTGTTTATTCAACACAAAATACAGGGACAAAAAACAAGCATTTCTGTACATACCAAAACATGAAAACTACAAAGAGCCAAGTTTGTTAAAATGCACTTATGACGTGGAGCTATATAAATTGAAATGTGAATTACAAAACCACGGGCGAGGTGTTCAAGCTAAATCAATCATTATTTGACCCACAGCTGAGATGCTGATTTCCCCCCAGTCAGTGATCCCCCTCACTGAGATTCTGTCTCCCTTCCTCTCACACCGTGTCTAGAGGGATGACAAGTTCCTGTTGGCCAATATATTGAAATTATTTCACGTTCTCCCTGTAACCAATCTATTGTTCTTCTGGATCCTGTTCAGCCGTCAGCAACCCAGCTCTGTGATGTTATTGGTGATAAATTATCTGGGATGACAGCATAGTGCTCACAGGGTACGGCGCCATGCTGTCTTCTAATCTAACTTCACACTCGTCTGACTCCCCTTGCTCTCATTCACTCTGTCGCTCCGTTTTATCTAGATTCATTTTTATCTGTCTTCACTCTCTTTTTCTCTGTTAAGTTTTCTCTCTCTCACGCACACACATACAGACACACACATTCTGTTCTCTCTGTTTTCAAATTGTGATGTTGGAGAGCTCGTCGGTGTACAATGGGCTAAATGGCCTCCTTCAGTGCTCTATTAATTCTGAAGCTCACAATAAAGACTTCAGGTGCCTGGAGAGACAAGCTTGTCCTGCAAAGGACACAGTATAGGATTATCCTTTACCTCTTCCTGTTGTCTGATATGCAGCGGCCTTGAAATATCTGCTTAAACAAAATAAATTGAAATTCGAACAGTCGGGAGGACGTTCACCAGATGATTTTCCTGTCAGGATTTAACAAGCAGTTCCCACATACAAAATGTGGAAATGCCTGATAGCAGCTCCTCCCAATTTACACGTCTTAGCTCTGCCTGATACTGACGTAATTTGCCTTCCGCTAATTCAGTAGCTTTACACAATGTCCTGACTTATCCATCTTCATAGCTATCTTAAATACGAAGGTTAAAAAAAATCACACAACACCAGGTTATAGTCCAACAGGTTTTATTGGAAGCACACTAGCTTTCGGAGAGACGCTCCTTCATCAGATGATAATGGAGGGCTTAATCGTTACTCAGAATTTATCGCACAAATTTACAGTGTGATGTCACTGAAAGTATACATTGAAAAATTGATTGTTTGTTAAGCCTTTCATCTATTAGAATACAGTGATAGTTTCACTTCTTTCATGTGTAAATCACAAAATCTTTTCTTTACAAAGTTGCATTCTCGGGTTGGCTGTTAACAATGGTGATAGCTAGACAATATGTTGAAGATGATGGCCCCCTGTGTCCTCTGTCTATGCCCTAATGCTTTGAGTGATTCTAATCTAAAAAGTGAGATCGCAGAGTTTTACAAAAATTCATGCAGTTTTTGAGCTCAGAGTTCTACATGAATGCAAACAGTTTTTGAGCAAAGTACAACCTAACTCTGCAAGTACAAATTCACCACACAAAATATATGTGTGCCACAGTAGCTTAAACCCTCCTGAGTGACAATAGCAAACCTGCCTGCCAGGAGATTGCTGCCAGTTCACGTCAATCCTGTCCATCTTGTGTATTTCATACTGACCAAGAAATCCCAATGACCCACATATCGGAGATTTCTGCCAGCTCAGATGCATCCCGTCCTTCTTGTGTATGTCCTACCGACCCTGGGAATCCCAATGATCCACACATTGGAAGGGCTGCCTACCCAACCAGCTCTTTGGCCATGTTTTTAACTGTACTATCTTCCTATTCCTAACCTCACTGGCACGTGGCATAATCTAGTCTCTCCAACATTCAAGTGCCCTTTCAGCACAACTCCGGCAAGACCGTTACTTTAAAATGGATAAACCTGACAATAAAAATGTAAGTGTGATCTCATTAACCAGGAAAGTGGAGCCCAAAGAATCAGTCACAATGACCAGAGGATCTGATATCTATCAAATCCATCAAACCTGTGTGACAAGGTATACATATGGAGCATTTATTTGTAGATGGACGAGGATAAATAGAAGTTAGTCCAAAAGATCAGAAAATGTCAGAACTGATGGGTGCCATTCAGCCTGTTTACTCTGCTTTGTTGTTCAATTGGATTTCAGCTATTCTGTTCCTTTTAATGCTAGGATCTTTACCCCGCATCCCTAGCTGGTCAGAAAGTGCCCAGTGTCTTTGTGAGCTCCTTGCGTAGGGGTGTGGAGAATCCCGGGGTGGCCCGATGAAAGGCTGCATGCAGTGACGGATGGACTCAGGGATTGAGAGAGACAGAGTAGGTAATCAGGGACATGCGGTCACATAAGTAGCTGGGCAAGATTCCCAAGCGCTCAGGAAGCCTGAGGACCAGAGCCACTTTTACAATAACCCGTCATATTTGCAGCAATTCTCCATCAAACACAAGCAAATATACTGTAGATGGCAGAAACCTGAAACAAACACAGAAAAATACTGTAGAGAGAAAAGAGGTAATTCTCCCAATGCAGAAACTGCAAAATCTCCAGAAAGATAGGGTCCAGAGATTGGAATTGAACCTGACTCCCTGGCACTGTGAGGCAGCAATGTGGTGTCACCACGCTACCCAATGATGGACAATAGGATTAGTATGGTTACATTAGTATATTTTCGACAGTCAGTTAACTGGAATGCTCTCACTCAGCCTGTCTAAGATTGGAAAGCCTTTATACAGCAGCAGAGGACAATTTAAGAAGCAATAAAGTGGTGAACAAGTAAGCTAGTTCGCGTTAGAAAAGGAGATTGCAGGCGTTTTGTTAAGATATATAAATGGGGAGAGTGGACATTGGAGAACCAAAAATTGAGGCTGGCTGCAGAGAAATGGGAAACAAAGAATTGGAGAATGAACTGAATAGGTACTTTCCATCTATCCTCACAATGGTAGACACTAGGAAAATTGTAGAACTGCAAGCGAGTCAAGGGTGAGGGATGGGGTTAGTGATCGCTGTGGAGGATGTAATGGGGAAGCTACAATGTATGAAAATGGATAAATCACACAGACTAGACGGATAACAACCAAAGTTCTGAAGGAATTAGAGGAGGAGATTTTGAAACCATTTGTCGTGACTGTTCAGGAATAACTATCATCAGACAGAGTCTCAGAGAACTGGAAAATGAATAATGCAAAATCTCTGTGTCAGAAGGAAGAAAGACAAAATACAGGAAATCATAGGGCAGTTTAGCATGGCATCGGCCGTTATTAGAGATTTAGAGTGCATTGCTAGCAATGAGATTGCAGAGTACTTGGAGGTACATGGTAAAGTAAGGCTGAGTCAGCATGGCTTCATAATGGAGTGATCCCGCTGACAGGTCTGTCAGAATTCTTTCAGAAGATAATGAGCAGGTTTGACAAAGGGAGGATGTGATGTGATTTGCAAATAGGGAGTGTGTTAAATTTGAATCTGTGTTAAAGTGAATCATGTTAATTTATTGGTTACAACTTGCATAAGCAGATCTAAGAAAACAACTAAAAATTGTAAAGGAGCAATTCAATAGTAGTTAAATAAAGTAAGGATGGAGGGTCTGGTGATGTTTTGTCTCTCCATGATATGGGAGTGTTGGAGCCCACTGTGGATCCCAGTGACCATGTCTGGAGTAAATGTTGCATGCAAGCAGAACTCTGGTCAGAGTCGATGAGCTGGAGTTTAAGCTTCAAACATTGCGAGGCACCAGGGAAGGGGGAGAGTTCCCTGGATGCTGTGATTCAGGAGACAGTTACACTCCTTAGATCAACTAACTCAAATTCAGCCAGTGGTTAGAAAGCGGAGGGTTTGGCTATGAGTGAGGCAGATAGACGGATCCAGGAGGTGAAGTTGCAGGAGCCTCAGCCCCTGTCCGTGTTTAACAGGTTCAAGAGTCTTGTTCCCTGTGTGAATGGGAATGGGGATTGCTGGGAGGATGAGTTGATTGGCCTCAGTACCGAGTTGAGGGAAGCTTTCAAGTGGGGGGAAGAGAAGAGAAATATTATTGTAATTGGGGATAGTATTGTTAGCGACATAGACACTGTTCTCTGTGACTGGTATTGAGAGTCCTGAAAGTTGTGTTACCTACTGGTGTTTGGGTAAGGGATATCTCATCTGGGCTGCAGAGTAACTTGGAGTGAGAGGGTAAAGATCCATTGGTCGTGGTCTGTGTGGGTACCAACGACAGAGATAAAACTAGGGCAGAGTGTCTTCTAAGGGATACGAAGAGCTTGGAGCTAATTTAGAAAAAAAGAATCAAAAAGAAAATAATCTCTGGATTACAGCCCAAACCATGAGCTAATTAGCACAGGGTCAGCAGGTAAATGCGTGGTTCAAAGTTTGGTGTGGGAGAAATGGGGTTGTATCATGGGACATTGACACCAGTACTGGGGAAGGAGGGCACTGTTCCGATCGTACGGTCTTCATCTGAACCGTGTTGGGACCAGAGTCCAAGCAAATCGCATACCTATGGGCTGTAGACTGGACATTAAGCTAAATGGGGGTGGGTGGTGTCAGGTAAAGGGAAAATTAGAAAACCCGAATTAAAGGAGGGGGTAAGACTGCAGAACTCAAGAAGAAGGCGTTTGGTATGCTTTCCTTTATTATTTAGAGTATTGATTACAGGCGTTGGGAAGTCAGGTTGTAGCTGTACACAACATTGTTTAGGCCACTGTTGGAAAGATGTTGTGAAACTTGAACGGTTTCAGAAAAGATTTACAAGGATGTTGCCACAGTTGGAGGATTTGAGCTACAGGGAGAGGCTGAACAGGCTGGGGCTGTTTTCCCTGGAGTGTCGGAGGCTGAGGGATGATCTTATCGAGGGTTACAAAATTATGAGGGGCATGGATAGGATAAAAAGACGAAGTCTTTTCCATTGGGTCAGGGAGTCCAGAACTAGAGGGCATATGAAAGAGACCTAAGGGGCAACTTTTTTACACAGAAGGTGGTGAGTCTATGGAGTGAGCTGCCAGAGGAAGTGGTGGAGGCTGGTACAATTGCAACATTTAGGAGGCGGTTGGATGGGTATATGAATAGGAAGGGTTTGGAGAGACGGGGCCGGGTGCTGGCAGGTGGAACTAGATTGGATTGGGATACCTGGTCGGCATGGTCAGGTTGGACCGAAGGGTCTGTTTCCATGCTGTACATCTCTATGACTCTATGACTCTGAGTTATTCAAATCTCCAGTACAGACGCAGAGAGTATGGAAAATGTTAATATTCAAACTTCAAACTTTCAGGACAAACAAATGGCGATGAGAAGAGGGATGGTTAATACCGGTTTGAACTGTGATATCGGAATGCATGCAGTATAGGGAATATGATAAATAAGCTTGTGACTCATACACAAATTGGCAGGTCGTCATCACGGAGACATTGCTGGATCAGGATTGCGAGCTGAATATTCAAGGATATGCATCCTATCAAAAAGACAGGCAGTTGGGCAGAGGGGATGGGGTTGTCTTATTAGTAAGAAATGAAATTAAATCAATAATAAGAAATGAAGTAAGGTCAAATGGTGTAGAATCTGTGTCAGTAGAATTGAGGAATCGAAAAAGTAAAAAACAAGTAGTTGGAGTTCTGTTCAGGCCTCCAAACAGTAGTCAGGAGCTGGGGTGCAAGATACACCAGGAGCTAGAAAGATGTGTAGGAAATACAAAGATACAGTGATCATGTGGGATTTCATTACGGAGGTGGGTTGGGAATTCAGCTTGATGTGATTTGCAAGAAAAAGAATTTCTGAAATGTCTATGAGATGGCGTTTTGGAGAAGCTTGTGCAGGCAGACTAGGTGAGGCAGCTTAAATTGAAGGAAATCATAGAAGGCTGTGATCATAATACGATTGAATTTACTTTACAATTTCACATGGAGAAGTTAGAATCAGAGGTAGTGGTATTAAAGCTGAATAAAGGCAATTACAGAGGCATGAGAGAGGAGCTGGGTAGAATTGACTGGTAGAAGGGCCCGGCAGGAAAGACAGTGGAGCATCAATGGCTGGAAATTTTTTGTAGTAATTCAGAATACAGCAGAGATTTACCCCGAGTAAAAAGAGGCACGGGACATGGAGAATGAGGTGACAATGACTGACAACGGAAGTCAGGTATAGCATAAAAGCCAAAGAGAAAGGATATAATGTGTCAAAGAGCAGTGGGAAACCATAGGGTTGGGAAACTTACGAAGAAAAACAGAGGCCAAAAAAATAAAATAAGGAGGGAGACTATTAAATATGGGGGTAAGCTATCCAGTAATATAAAGGAAGCCTGTAAGAGTTTCTTTCGATATATAAAGTACAAAAGAGAGGAAAAAGTAGGCATTGTATTCCTGGAAAATGATACTGAGAGATAGTAGTGGGGAACAAGAAAATGGCTGAGGAACTGAGTAATTACTTTGCATCAGTTTCATAGTGGAAGACACGAATAATATCTACAACATTCAGGAAAGTGAGGGGCTAGAGCTGAGTATGGTGGCCACCACCATGGAGAATATTCTAGGAAAAAGCTGAATGGCCTAAAGTTGGTTAAATAACCTGAAACAGAGGGATTAAATGCCTGTGTTATAATGGGGATAGCTGAAGAGTTAGTGGAAGTGATGGTGGTGATTTTTATGGAATTGTTGGAGAAATGAATGATCCGAAAGCATTAGAAACCCATTAACATGACATCCGTTTTTACCCAGTGAGTATGTAAGAAAAGACAAAAAAAAAATCCACAATGAATAGCTTAACCTCGGTCGTGGATAGGATCCTGGATTCCCTTGTGAAGGATGAGATTTCTGAATACTTGGAAGTTTTTGGTAAAATAGGGCAAAGTCAGCATTGTTCCATCAAGGGAAATTCATGCCTGACTAATTTGATGGAAATCTTTGAAGAAGAAATGAGCAGGCTCGATCAAGTACAGCCAATGGATGTTATCCACCTGGACACCAAGAAAGCCTTTGACAAGGTGTCACACAGGAGATGACTTAGCATGATAAGGTCCGTGGCGTTAGAAGCAAGGTAGAGGCATGAATAGAAGCTTGTCTGTCTGACAGAAAGCAGAGAGTGGGGATAAAATGGCCCGTCTCATGATGGCAGCCAGTGACAAAAGGTATTCCACAAGACTCAATGTTGGAATCGTAACATTTTATTTGTTCCGTTAACAATCTAAATAATCAAACTGTGGGCAGTCTGGCTGGGTTTGCAGACGATACGAAGATAAGCAAATGGATTGGTCATATAGAGGAGGCAGAGAGGCTGAAGAAGGAATTGGCCAGGTAAAGGGGTTGGCAGATGCATTCTACCGTCGGAAAGTGTGAGGTCATGCACTTTGGCTCGAAGAATAGAGCATGGTCTATTTTCTAAATGGGGAGAAAAATTCAGAAATCTGAAATGCAAAGGGACTTGGGAGTTCTAGTCCAGGGTTCTCTTAAGGTAAGCTTGCAGGTTGAGGCAACAGTTAGGACGGCAATTGCATTTATTATTAATATCATTTATTACGAGAGGAATTGAATGAAAGAACAGGCTGTATATAGCTTTGGTCAGACTACATTTGGAGTGTTGCGTGCACAGTAAAGCCCTATATCTCAGGAAAGATGTTCTGTCCCTGGAGCGTGTTCAGAAGATATTCACGGGAATAGTCAAAGGAGTGAAACGTTTATTGTATGAGGAATGTTTGAGTCTTTGGGTCTATATTTGATAAAGTTTAGAAGGAAGAGAGGAAATGTAATTGAAACATACAGAATACCGAATGACCTGAACAGAGTAAGTGTTCATAAGATGCTTCCATTGGTAGGAGAGATCAGGACCCAAGGACACAGCCTTAGATTAAAAGGAAAACCTTTTAGAACATTGATAAGGAGAAACTTCTTTAACCAGGGAATGGTGAATATTGAAATTTACTGCCGGAGAAGGCTGTGTGGCCATGTCATTGCGTATATTTGATATGGAGGTAGTTTTTTTTTGATTATCCAAGGGATCAAGGGTTACGGGGAGAAGGTCGAAGAATGGGTTTGAGAAACTTATCAGCGATGATTGAATGCCGTAATAGAATCGATGGGCACACTGGCTTAATTTCTGCTCCTATGTCTTATAGTTTTATGGTCTAAACCTTATGGAGGCACCTTGCATCTCTGAGAATATGGATTCATGTTCTTCATGAAGGTCAGAAGCTGGTGGGAATAGTTAACTGTTTTAGAATGAAGGTATTGTGACTGCTGTCAGGGTGGTGGATAATATGACATTCAGTGCAGGATCACACACCAACTGCACTGTATTAATATGAGGAGAGTTTATTCAAAACCCGAATCTCTCTATCTCTGTCAATCGCCGTGGGGATTGGGGGTTGGGGTGAGTAGGTGTACCATCCTCAGACGCACTTAAACTATCCAGAATCATGCATCCTGAGTGAAACAACAATCATGGAATTTATCACCTTCTCATTGTCTGTTTAGAACATAAGGAGTGATTGTCTATCCCCCTCAAGATTTAATGCAATCACCTCTTATTCTCTCACAGCGCTACAGATCAATCTTTACTCACTCCTCATTGTACCATCATCCCAGGGATTAATCCGGTGGACCTCCTGTTCATTCTCTCTGTGGTAAGGAGATCACTCCTTATAAAGGAGATAAAATCTGTCCACAATACCCCAAATACTGCCGCAACAACTCTATCAGAACTGATCACAATAATTCCTTTCCCTCACTTAGCTGGCTCCATTTACTTCATGTGACACAGGAAACCATTCATCTACAATGCACTGCGACTGATAGGGATTTTAAAACATCCTTACATCTGTAGGTTAGCATAAATAAAGACAGCACCGGAGATGCCTATCGAGATGGACATCACTCTTGGGGAGAAACTCAATCACAACGAATACATCTAAAACAGTGAATGACCACCTACCTGAATGGACATCAGCTGCAGGAATATGGGATACAGGCAGAGGAAGGGAGTTATCTTTTCTTTTATTCTTCCCTCACGGGATGTGTGCAGCCCTGGTCAGGTCAGCATGTCATGCCGACCTTGAACTGAATGGCTGGTTCAGCTGTTCCACAGGGTAGTAGAGAGTAAAACACAGGACTGTGGGTTTGCAGTCACACAGAGACCTGACCAGGGAAGAATGGCCTTCTCTACTGGGCAAGAGCCAAGCTGATATCAACAGATTATTATTTTATGGCTCTAGA
Source organism: Hemiscyllium ocellatum (assembly GCF_020745735.1). Taxonomy (NCBI): domain Eukaryota; kingdom Metazoa; phylum Chordata; class Chondrichthyes; order Orectolobiformes; family Hemiscylliidae; genus Hemiscyllium; species Hemiscyllium ocellatum. Next base: position 11,523,721 of record NC_083429.1, read on the forward strand.
TTATGAGCCAATGACGTAACTGCCATACGCAGTCTTCCCATCTTTCTAATTCTGTGCCAAGAACAGCGTAACAATTGCAATTATTTCGTAATGGACACGTGGTAAGAAGGGACTTGAAACAATTTTATGTGTAGATTAGCAAAGACTCAAACGATGGTTTATTCAGGAGTTGTACTGAGGCTGAGGAGGAGATTAGGATGTCATGATTGTCGTACTGGAAATGATTTGTGAGTGGGGAGGATATGGAATTGTAAATTTGTGCAAGAGAAAATGAATCAAGGAGAACAGTTTGTTTCATTCTCGCATTTTGGTGCGTAATTTGTGTATAATCATTTCCTAGTTATCATTTGTAAGGAATGAAATCTTTGATTAGAACTGAAATCATTGACTTGCACCTTTCCAAAATTTACATCAATTCAGTTCAGACGGATTCACTAGGCAGATAGAGTGACTTACCAGGAACACCAACTATAGCAATGATAGGATAGTAACCAGCTTGACTAACTATAAGTACATCTTCAATCCGTCACGCTAATGATATCCAAGGCTGGGAAAGCCAGAAAAGATCCGAGGATAAACTCCTGTTCATTGCAGGAACATTCCAGTCGAATGTTCTCAAATCCTGATCCATTGTTGGAACATTCCAGGCTAATGTTCCCAGATTCTGATCTCTCCTCCCTCTCTCTCTGAAGCTACTGATATCTGTTACTGGTGTGGGTAATGCTCCCGCTCATACTATGGGATAACACCGTGAACGCATTCCCTCAATGATAGAAGAGGGAAACTTTTTAGGGAACCATAGGATCCATGGAAACTCACATAATCACAATTGCTGAACAAGTAGCTCCAGCTAACCTCTTTCAATTTGATACTGTTTTACTAAACTTCAAAATAATTATGAACATTTATGCATTCTGGATGTGAGTGTGACTAAAGGAAGGAATATTGGAGATGGCAGATTGATTGGTGTTACCATGCAGTCTGCCTTGAATATAGAGGCAATGCCAGAGGTTTAACAGAACATAAACATGCTTCTCTGCTCATGAATGGAGAAATCGAACCTGTAATTACTGATCAGTTATTTTGCAAAATCGGTAAAACATTGAAAGAACATCTTCCGTCCATGATCTGATGGCAACATGTGCCTTAGACAATCAAACGACTTGCATATGTTAACAGAGAATTGTACGTGACAAATACAATTCAGATTGTTATTCCAGAGTCAGAGAGGGCAAGCGTGGGTGTTGATGTTATCCATGTTAAGGAACTGTGATGGCGTGTCATTTACTGACCTCAATTACATTGTGATTATGACATTGGAGAAAAGACAGAAGATGGAGAGGACTGGGGGACAGGGCTGTTCAAACTGGGAAGTGATACAATGATGTTCCCTAGTTAACAGTATTGGAATGGTACTCTTTATAACTCATATGAAGAACAGATTCAAGGATACAGCTACAATGAGAAATTAGCAGGGACAATATTAATGAAATGCATTTATGCAATACAAAATATAGAGACAAAATGATTTTCTATACAGACCAAAATATGCAAAGTACAAAGAGATAAGATTGTTAAAATGCACTCCTGATATGGAGCTATATAAATTGAAATGTGGATTAGAAAACGAGGAAAGTGGTGTACAAACTTTATCAATCATTATTTGATCCACTGCAGAGATGCTGATTTCTCCTCAGTCAGTGATACCCCTCACTGAGATTCTCTGGCCCAGTCTCTCACACAGTATCTGGAGGTGGAGTGGGAGTGTTGGTTGGGGTTATCATTTCCTGCTGCTCATGGCACAGTTCATTTTAAAAATCCACCTTCGCCATGGAACTAGTCTACTGGTCTATTGGGATTTGTTCAGCTGTCAGTAACCCAGCTCTGTGATATTATTGGAAAGAAATAATATGAGATGACAGCCAGTATCAGCAGAGCGCTCCCAGGGTATGGCACCCAGACAAAAGGCTTGCAGTTCAGAGGAATGTCTAATTAAAACTTCCAATTTTTGTCTGTCTGTATTTAGCTACCCTCTGATCTGTCTTCTGATCTGCCTGACTTCACTCTCATCTAACAACGCTTCCTCACCCACTCTGTCAGTCGCTCCCCTTTCTATCCTCTCTCAGTTTATCTTCCTTCACTTTGTTTTTCTCTGTTTATTTCTATCTCACACCATCTATCTCCACACACTCGCTCTAGCTCTATTTGTGCAGTTGAAGAGCTTGTGACCCTACAATGGGTTGACTGACCTCCATCGGTGTTATCATAATTCGGCGGCTCTCTGACCCACAATAAATACTTTAGGTGCCCGGACAGATAAGCTGTTCTGGTGACAGGTACAGTGCACGATCACCCATTATCTCTTCCTATTCTTCTCTGATGTACAGCTACTTTGAAATGTCTGTCTAAACAAAATAGATTGAATGAAATTCAAGCAGTCCAGAAGACGTTCATGAGTGTGGATTTCAATCAGGATTTAATGAAGGATGAGATTCCAGAATAACATAAGCAATGAAAGGAAAACAGGGCAACACAAGAAATAGCAACTGAGTACAACATGTTGTTCCAAGTAGGCGTTATGGTATTTTCACTAGATTATCAATCCAGAAAATCAGCTCTTGTTCTGTGGACCCAGGTTCGAATCCCGCCACTGCAGATGGTGGAAATTCAATTGAATAATTTTTTTAAAATGTGGAATTAGGAATCTACTGATGAGAATGAAATCATTGCCGATTGTCAGAAAGGAAAACCCAATTGGTTCACTAATATCCTCCAATGAAGTAATCTTTCATCCTCACTCCAGACCCAAAGCAATGTGATGACTCTCAATTGCCCTCTGAAATGGTCTAGCGTGTCATTCAGTTATACCAATCGCTGCAAAATCTCAAAGAAATGAAACCTGGTGGACCAACGGTTATCGATCTGACCACCAAAAAAGTCAGTTGGTAACATCATTGTCGAACCTGCAAAGTCCTCCTTACTAACATCTGAGGGCTAGTGCTAATATTGGGACAACTGCCTTACAGACTAGTCAAGCAACAGCCTGACATAGTCATACTCAAGAAATTATAACTGACTGAAATACCCCAGAAACCGCCATCACCATCACTGGATACGTCCTGGCCCAAGGTCAGGACCGATTCAGCAGAGGAGGCGATACATTCTGAAGGTAGTTGCTCTGCGAGCCCCCAAAATTAACTCCGGACCCAATGAAGTCCCATGGCTTTAGATTAAACGTGGGCAAAGCAGCCTTACTGATTACCATGTAACGTCATTCCTCAACTGAATCAGTACTCCTCCATGTTGAACAAAACATGGAGAAAGCACTGACTGTGAAAAGGGCACAAAGTGTATTCTGGCTGAGGAATTTCAAAGTCAACCACCAAGAGTGGTTTGGCAGCAGTACTACTGATCAGGCTGTTCGGGTCCTAAAAGGCATAGCTACAAGATTGGGTCTGTGGAAGGTAATGAGGAAATGAACGAGAGGGAAAAAATCATACCTGACGTCATCCTAACCAAACTACCAACAGCAGATGTATCTGTCCATGACAGCATCAGTAAAACTGACCACTGCACTGTTGTTGAGGAGACAAAGTCTCACGGTCACACCTAGAATAACCTCTACTGTGTTGTGTGGCACTATCACCTTGCTAAATGGAACAGATATCCAACAGATCTAGCGACTCAAGACTGAGCATCCATAAGACGCTGTCGTCCATCAATAGCAGAAGAACTATACTCCAGCACAATTTGCAATGTCATGGCCCAGCATATAACCCACTCAACCATTATCATCAAGCCAGAGGATTAACCCTAGTGCAATAGAGAGTGTAGCAATGGGGAAAAAAAAACCTGCTCAAGTATGTTCTGTACATAAAACGCAGGATAAATTCAACCCAGCCAAATACCGCCTCATCAGTTTACTCCGTATCATCAATTACGTGATGGAAGGCCTCATCAACAGAGCTATCAAGCTGTACCTGCTGAACAATAACCTGCTCAGTGACACTCAGTTTGGGTTCCACCAGGACCACTCAGCTCCTGACCTCATCACAGCCTTTGTTCAAGCATAGAAAATGGAACTGAATCCCAGCCCTTGAAAGCAAGGCTGCATTCTTTCAAATGTGGCATCAAGGAATCCAAGCAAAAAGGATATTGCGGGCAAGTACTTCATTATTGGAATCATACCTGATAGATAGGAAAATGGTCATTGTTGTTGGAGATATTCAGTTCCAGAATATCTCTGCAGTAGTCCCTCAGGGTAGTGTGGATGTAGGTTTGCTCCATAACCTGGAATGTTCATTTTCAGACGTTCCATCACCATATTAGGTGACATCTTCAGTGGCCCTCTGGTTGAAACCTAGGTCCAAACTTCTTCTGCTTCATCAATGGCCTTCTCTCCATCATAAGGTCAGAAGTGGTGATGTTCGACAATGACTGCACAATGTTCAGCACCATTCGCAAATGCTCAGGTATGGAAGGCAATCCATGCCAAAATGCAACAAGATCTGGACAATACCCAGACTTGGGCTGACAAGTGACAAGTAACACTCGCACCACACAAATGCCAGACAATGGCCATCACCAGTAAGAAACAATATAACCACTTGGTATTCAGCAGCATATTTGCCACTAAATTCCCCTCCCCCCTCCACTTATCAATACACTTGGGGTTACTATTGACCAGAAACTCAACTGGACTCGCCACATTAATATAAGAACAGATCAGAGACAAGGATTACTGCGCGAGTAACTCATCTTCTGTCTTCCCAAAGCATGCCGACCTCCGACAAGGCAAAAGTCAGGAGTGAGATGGAATGCTCCCCAATTGCCTGAATGAGCGCAGCCACAACGACACTGAAGAATCTTGACAACATCCAGAACAATACAGCCCAATTGCTTGGCACCACATCCACAAGCATTCATTCCCTTCACCACCAACGTTCAGGAGCAGCAGTGTGTACTCTCTACAAGATGCACTGCAGAAATTCTCCAAAGATCTTCAGACGGCAGTTTCCAATCCTACAAGCACTTCCATCTAGAATGACAAGGACAGCAGACTTTTGCGAACACCACTTTCAAGCTCCCCTCCAAAACGGTCACTATCCTGATTTGGAAATATATCACCATTCTTTCACTGTTGCTGGGTCAAAACCTTGGAATTCCCTCCCTCGTGGCATTGTGGGTCAATGCACAGCAGGTGGACAGCAGCGGTACAAGAAGGCAGCTCAGCACCACTTTCTCAAGGGGGCAACTAGGGACGGATAGGAAATGGCGGGCCCATCCAGCGATTCACATAACCAAAAAGTACGGTTAAAAGGTTCCAAGTTGAGCACCTTGATGGCACAGGTTGTCTGATTTGAACATGAACAGGAAAGCAGTGTTTCTGATACTGAACATTTTAGACCTTTCTGTACCGTGCCACGACAATACTCCCTGTACATCCACGGCTGCACCCTTAACCCGTACTGGCCTCCCCGTACACCCACGGCTGTGTCCTCAGCCCCCTACTGTACTCCCCGTACACACATGGCTGTGTCATCAGCCCCCTACTGTACTCCCGGTACACACACTTCTGTGCCCTCAGCTCCCTACTGTACTCCCTGTACTCCTATGGTTGTGTCCCTCAGTCGCCTGCTGTACTCCCTGTACGCCCACAGTTGTGTGCTCAGCCCCCTACTGTTCTCCCTGTACACCCCCCACTGTGGTTCTCAGCCCGCTACTGTACTCCCTGTACTCCCGTGGCTGTGTCCCTCAGCCCCCTGCTGTACTCCCTGTACACCCACGCCTGTCTTCAGCCCCGTACTGTATTCCCTGTACACCCACGGCTGTGTCCTCAGCCCCCTACTGTACTCCCTGTACACCCATGGCTGTGCCCCTCAGCCCCCCACGGCTGTGTTGTTAAATTCCAAACAACCCCAGCTGCAAATTCACTGATGACATCACCAAATCTGGAGGGATATCAAACAATGATGGGTCAGAATACAAAAAGCAGATCTCGCGCTTGGTGTCATGGTGTAATGATAACCCTCTCTCTCAAATTCGACAATAGTAAGGAACTGATCATTGACTTCAGTAAAAAAAAGGAGGGGACCACGCACTCAACTACACTAACGGTTGAGGGAGGTGCAGGGCATCAACTCCTTCGGAGTGACGATAACTGACAACTTACCCTGGACTTCTCACATAGGTATGAAGGTATGGAAGGATCAACAACGCCTCTGCTTTCTCATGTGACTCAGGAAATTCAGCATGCACTACTTCTACAGATGCACTTTTGTCAGCGGACTGTCCAGGTGCGTAACGGCCTGGCGCAGCAACGCTCTGCCCAGGACCATCAGAAACTACAGAAGATTGTGTTCATAGCCCAGACTATGATGGACTCCAATCTCCCAACCATTGACTCTATTTACACGGCTCGTTGCCGCAGGAAGACTACTAAATTCTATCCCAGCTTACTGAGTGAAGGGAGACAGGAAATAGCTGCTGTCTTAACAGATATGTTAGTAGCATCCTTGAACAGAACTGAGGTCGCAAAGGACCGGAAAATTGCTAATCCCCTTGTTTAAGAAGAGTAGCATGAATAATCCAGTTAATTATAGACCAGTGAGCCTGTTATCAGAGGTACTGAAGCTGCTAGGGAAGTTACTGAGGGATAGGATCTATTCTCATCTGGATGAATAAAATCTTGTCAGTGGCAGTCAACATGTTTTGTGCAGGCAAGGTCATGTCTTACCAACTTAATAGAATTCTTTGAGGAAGTGACAAAGTTAATTGGTGAGGGAGGGGATGTAGATGTCATGTACATGGAGTTCAGGAAGGCATTTGATAAGTTTTTCCATGATTGGCTTATGGGGAAAGTGAAGTCACATGGGGTCCAGGGTGTGCTCACTATGTGGATAAAGAACTGGCTGGGCAACAAGAGTCAGAGAGTAGTAGGGGAAGAGAGTTTCTCGAAATGGAGAACTGTGACCAGTGGTGTTCTATGTAAGATGTTTCTGGAAAGATACATGGATGGGCAGGGAACAAAGGGATACAGACCCTTAGAAAATAGGCGACAGGTTTAGATAGAGGATTTTGTTCGGCGCAGGCTTGGACCACAGATCCACGGTGCAGGCTTGGTCTGTTCCTGCACTGGAATGTTTTTTGTTCTAACATTACCAAAGACCCATCACATGTCTGTAAAGACCTCCCACAACCTCTTCCATCAGGTTAAAAGATACAGAAGCTTGAACACACAGAGCAACAAATTCAGGAACAGCTTCTTCATGCCTGTTATTAGACTGATGAATGGACTCTCTAATCTCATGTTGATCTCGCTTAGTGCAGCGTAACTTATATGCCTTTCAGTCATGTTATACAACCGTCGTTCTGTACATCCTTGCTTACTATGATCTGCCTGGATATCTTGCTACAAGTCAACATAAATCCTCACCTCCCTCCTTCCAGCTCCCGTCAGTACTCACGTCCAGCTCTCTCTGGTCCTCACCCCCGCTCCTCCAATTTCCCACCCCCAGCTCCCCCGACGCCATCCTCAGCTCCCCGTGGTCTTTTCTCACTGTTTCTCTCACACTGTTTGATTCCCTCTGTTTTCCTTCTCCCTGTCTTCTGCATCTTTCCCTGAACCTATTATCTTCCCTTCTCCCTGCCCATGTGACTGTCTATTTCCTTGTTTTGCTTCCTTTCTCTCTTAGACTTACTGCCAATCTGTTTGTCTCACTGTGTTCTCTCTCTCCTTCCTTACGTGTCTGTCTCTTTTTCCCTCGTTGTGATGGTCATGACTAATGTATTCGTTTGAAGAAGTTGATGGCTCATTGGTTCGATGTTGGCAATGCAATTAACTCAACTGGGTTTTGGTATCATGGACATAATTTAAATTTGTTGTCAAAACAGCGACCAGAATGTGGGTATCCATTTAACAGCCAATTGTTAACATCGAACTATTTTGGAACTGCCAATCTCCCAATGCTCTGTATACTGGCTACTCAACGCATTCTATTGGCGTGTATAATGGCCTGATATGGTAACGGCTCTGCCCAGGACAATAATATACTACAAACTGTTGTGTGCGCAGACCAGACCATCACGGAAGACAACCTTCCATCCATTTATACTTACCATTGTCACAGAAAGGCTGGCAACATCAAAGATTTCTCCCAAACCTGTAATGATCTCCTTCAAACTCTTCCAACAGGGAGGAGATACAGAAGCTTGAAAACATGGACCAGCATGCTCAGGAATACTTCCTTCCCTAACATTATTAGACTGACGAATAGACATCTCTTACTTTTCAAATAATATTAATCTTACTAATGTCGATCTTGCTTTGACCACCTCCTGTGAAGCTGTAACCATGTATGCCTCACTCTGTCCAATGACCCTATGATCTCTGTTTTCTGGTTTACTATCATGTGCCTGCACTACATGCAAAACAAATATTTCCGTCGTACATTTGTCTAAAATCAATCAAATCAAATCAGATCAAACAGGTGGACTGCAGTGGCTCAATGTCTTCTCAAGGGCAACTTGGAAAGTGAATAATAGTGGTCCAGTCAGAGATACCCATATCCCATTAACAAATATAAGAAAATGACCACACTCAGGGAAGATAGACAGAGATGTCAAATCGATTTAAGCATGATCTTAGATATATAGGTATCCCTCGGTATCAGAAAGTAGAATGTTCCTACGACACTCTTCGCAAGTTAATATGGTGTAAAGTGCAGTAGCACTAATTTGTGTGGGAAAAATTTCGGCTTTCTTCGTAAAAGTGAAAACCCTCTTTGGATTTCTTTTGGTTAGCGAAACTAAGTCCCCATGTAGGTCATTCGGAAAGGGAAGTGGTGAAAAGCCAACTTTTGAAAAGTGGGCGATATCTATATCTATGTCAGCACGATATTCAGGATAATGGGATAAGTGAAAAGTAAATGAACTGAATCTTACATTTTATACCACCCCAGTTGATCATCATTCTGTTTGTTTGCTCTTTTTCTTCTATATCTTTCTGTCTCTACTGAAGGGGATTCCTCCTCCCCTTCAAAGCAGACTTTCCAGTCAACGGTATTAATCACACTCTTTTCCAGCTGCATTCAGATCAGGAAAGTTCCCCAGCACTTTCTGTTAGTTTCTTTGCATTTCTTTGTATAATTTCAGATTTACAGCATCATCCTTTATTTGATTTCACCTTCAATGTTGTTATTTCGTGGGATGTTGGTATCTCTGCTGAGGGCAGCATTTGGTCCCATCACTAATTGCCCTGACTCTGAGGCCATTCCATAAGCCAATAGAAATTTAAGCACATTGTTATGGGTCTGAAGTCTCACTTAACCCAGGCCGGGTAATAACGTTAGATTTCTTTACTGCAGGTGATCAGTGAAACAGGAAGGTTTCCAGACAAAATGTTGCTTTTACGGTGTTTTTCATGAAATTCACTTTTATTTCAATTCTTATCATTTTTATTTAAGTTCTGTCATCAGCTGTGGGAGGACTTGAAACAAATCACTTGAAACAATATCTTTAGTTTAATAAGCTTTGCTCCTGCGACATTCCTACATTCATACATTGTCCTAATCATGAAGCAACGTCCGAGACAAGAACAATTTTGTGATTGAAATATTTGTAATTGACAAAGTGTCCAGAAGAGAGCTTGAAGCGTTAAGTCTAAATTTTACCAACGTGCAGCCAATGATTTGTTGAGCAACAGCACTTACACAGAGATGAAGATCGGGGATATTATGAGCTGGGAGTGGACAGGTTTGGTGACAGAGAGAACACGAGACATAAATCAGTTCAGGGCAAAAAGAGATCTCGAGGTTGTCCACAGGTTTGTTCTCAGATGTTTGTGAGGGAGTGGTCTGCCATTCATGGGTAATGAATGGAGACTGCAATTGACACTGTAGACAATAGTTTCTTTCTCTGACAAATATAGATAACAGAAATTTCCACGAGGTTCAAACTTGTTTATGGAATTAATGAATGGACAGAGGTAGAGAACACCAACAATAGCGAGAATAAGTTAGTAGCACACCCTTCACCCTGCCCACAATAATCATCAGCACTGCTGATATCCGATATGGCAGAAATTCCTAATAGGGGGAGATCTTGAAAAGACTCAAGGAAAATGTCCTATCCATTGTTGAAATATTCCAGTCTGCTATTCCCAGATTCAGATCTGTCCTCTCTCTGTCTACCCAGCTGTTGATCTCTGTTACTGTTGGAGCTGATGCATCTGCTACTACAGTGGGATAGCACAGTGAATGAAGCCCCTCACTAATAGGAGGGGGAAACCCTCCCGTGACACAGTTACATTGCATGGAGACTGACATTAATCACAGTCACTGAGCAAACAGTCCCAGCTTTCAATACAGCACATTCAGTTTACAACATAACTGAACTGGACTACGTGTTGGCATTGCTTGCTATCGGTTAAATCTCCCACTACCAATTGCTCTAGTGTAGTCAGTTGTGAGGGAGAATGATGGATGTTATCTTTTCGTAGGCTAGATGATCTTGTCCTGTTGTCCGTTTACTTTGCTGTAACCATCTCTCCCAAATCCATCCACCCCCCCCCGCCCCCCGCCAAAAGAATGACAATCAGGATGTTGTTACTATGCTGATCTCCCCTCCATGGGAACAAACGCTAGCCAACAGACTGTCATTGGGCACAGTTTCCCTGAACATAGACAGGAAGTGTGGACTTCTTGGAATGTTCCTCTCACTGCTCTAATAAGGCAACTTTGGAACTTCCATAGAGAATATGCTTCTGTAATTAATTTATACAAATTGACAAACTTCCAAATGCAGTTTTATTTGCTGTAAAACAGTATTTTTTTTACCCATTTTGTCCTCACTCCAAAACCAAAGTGTTAATTGCAATGAACGTACTCATTAAGACTTATGAATTAATGAGTCAGGATCGAATGGACATGACATTGGCTGCGAGATAAGGCAGAATGGGGGGCAGTGGCTGCGGAGACTGCATGGGGAATTACAATGATATTCCCCGGTCATCATCACTCTTTCTGACAGATAGAATTAAATCTAATGCACAACAGGGAAACAGCCAACATTTGGGAGATGTAATGCTGAATGACAATGTGATCTGAACAGGATAATTTTAAATGTGATAAAATGAGCAATATTTATATACACACCATTTAATATTTGGGTATACAGATTGAGTAGAGTCACTGGACCTAAAACATTAATTTTGATTTCTCTTCACAGATACTGCCAGACCTGCTGAGCTTGCCCTCTCAGTTATGTTTTATTTGTTGAATTTGGATCATATTGTTCATATCAGACAGGATACTTACAATTAAAAGCAGACACTACTAAGAAAATGTGAAAAGCTATGGGGACAATACAGGAGAGTAACAGTAGAAATATAGTCATTCCAAGCTGGAAGAGACAATGGGCTGAGTTTCCTCCACTTTTGCTGTAAATAATTCTGCGATATGTAATCAAAGCCTTTGGAGACAGGGTAGACAAGTTTGTTCAACATGGTCACAGAGTGCTCCACCATAAATAATCTATTCCTATTATCTCTTGAAATTTCAGCTGCCTCTATAATGTCTTTTTAAACAAAGTGGAGTTCCTGAGATTTACAGGATATTCAGAAAAAAAATTCTTTCTTTCCTTTGAATCTTAAAGAAGAAACACATTTCGGTCGTAAAACAGGTGTCCCAGACACACCAACTATAATAGGAACCGGAAAGGTTTTGGTTATATATTGTCCATATATAACCAAACTCAGCATGTAAACCTGACAAGAAACATGAAATATAGTGATACGGAAACATGAAATGCAAACAGAAAATGGTGGAGAAATGCAACAGATGAGGAAGTAACTGCAGAGAGAAACAGTGTTAACATATTGAATATGAGGTGACGCTGTTCTGAAAAAGTCATACTGAAATCAAAGGTTAATTCTATGTATCGCTGCTCAAAGGGTGACAGACCAGCTGAGTTTCCCTCTATCGATTACTGTTTCTTTCTGAACTGTAACAAATTGACTGATCTGAACGATATAAGCAAAGCTGCTATCTCAGTTGAATCTCGAGTAATTTATTATGGACATTAAATGAGAAATTACAAAGTTCCTATATTTCAGAGGGCTCTAAATATCGATGACGTATTGCATTGTGAGACAAAACAATTGTGACACACTGTCTTTTGCATAGGTACATCTTGGATATTCTGTCCAGTGGACACCCAGTCTACCTTTAGTTTCCTCAATGTAGAGCAGACCACAATGTGAGCAGCGAATGTAGAAGACCGGATGGTGGGAAATGTTTGTATGATGCTGCTTCATCTGGGAGGTATGTTTGACCTTTGGATAGTGAAGAGGGAGGAGGTAAATGGGAAACGTAACAACTTCGGCAGGGGAAAGTGAGGTGGGCCTGTGATGGAGGGGTGGGGGGAAGATGTTGGGCGAGAATAACGAGCGGACCAGGGTGTCCTGGAGGAATTGTCCTTCAGAAGGCGGAAAAGGGAGAGGAGGCAAATATGTGTCTGGTGGTGGCATCGCGCTGGAGGTGGGGGGAATGCAGACTGATGATCCTCTGCATGTGAATGCTGGTGGGATGATAGGTAAGGACAAGGGGAACTCTAACGCTGTTGCAGGGGGTAAGAAAGGGGCTGAGGGTAGAAGTGCAGGAGGTGGGTCGGAACTGGTCGGAACTGTCCTGTCGATAACAGTGCTGGGGAATTCTTGGCTGAGGAAGAAGTGGACATTTCAGAGGCCACATTTTTGTAGTTGACATCATCAGAACCAATGCGGAGGAGACGAAGACGAAGGAACTGGGGGAATGGAATGGAGCCTTTGCAGGAAACAGGGTGTGAGGATGTATACTCCAGGTAGCTGTGGGAGTCGGTGGGTTAATACTGGATATCAGTGACCGGTCTATCCCCAGACATAGAAGCAGAGATATCGAGGAAAGGAAGGGAGAAGTCAAAGGTAGACCAGGTGAATGTGAGGGAGGGGTGCAAATTGGAAACGATGAACCTTTCCAATTGTGGACAAGAGAAAGGAGCAGCAGCGATGATATCATCTACGTATCGGATAAAGAGTTGTGGATGGGGGCTGGAATAGAACTGGAACAAGGAATGGTCTACGTACCCCATGAAGGAACAGGTATAACTTGGGCCCACGTGTGTATCCATGCACCCCCTCTGTATGGCAGGAGCAGGCTGAAGCATTGGGTCTGCATGGGCAGTTCTGTTTGTGGATTTTCAGGAGGAGATAAAGTGAACTCTGCTATCAGAGGACCATCAGCTTCTGGACTGTTAGGTGGGGATGAGTGTGGGGGGGACAGTGGAGGGGCGAGTGGGGGGGAATCTCCAGATGAAATGTGGTCATATTTAGTTAATAAAATAACCTGATGTGCCATGGTAGGGTTATGGACCAGCAGGTGATATGTGGAGGTATCTGAGAGCTGGCACTCAGCCTCTGAATTGTAGAGGTGTGTCCACCAGACTACAGCAGCACCTCCCTTATCGGCACAGGCTGAATAACATAGTCAGGGTTGGATCGAAGCATACAGCGTACAGTCTGTTCAGAGGGTGATAGGTTGGATAGGGTGAGGGGGATACAGAGAATTTAAGACAGCCAAACTCATACGGAGCGTTCTCAATGAACAGATTGAGTTAAAGTAAATGCCAGAGGAATGGGTCCAGGTGTAGGGAGAGTGTTGGAGCTGGGCGAAGGGTCTACGGGATGGGGAGGGTACTCTTGCACAAAGAAATGGACACTGACGAGAAGACGGTGGAAGAGGAGTTCAACATTATGTCGTGCCTGAAATTCATTGAAGTGGGGGCACAGAGGGATAAAGCTGAGACCTTTGCCGAGTACAGAACATTCAGCATTAGCGCGTGGAAGGTTAGGGGGGATGGTGAATACACGACAGGAGGTGGGCTTGGGAAAGGGGTTGGACTCAGATTGCTGGGCATGGGTGGGGTGGCATCTTCCAAAGGCTTATAGGCATCTCTAAGTTATTCCATCTTGTGGGCCTTGTATATGTGGCAAGCATGGCGAATGAACTGGAGAAATAAGTAGAATTGGGGAATGGTCAAGCCTTTAGCCAATGTGATATGATGCTGTTGAACAGAAAAAAAATGTTGATCTCAGTGGCAACGACACCGTACGACCAGCCCTCAGAAAGTAAATGATTGAAAATAATCGGAATCATTATCTTATTGTAATGGTCTGATTTCATTGGGGTGACACTCAACCAGCAAGGTCTTACTTTTCTGAGATTTTAGACCAAACTGTGAAAACTGAATGTATCTTGATGTTATTAATAAGACAAATCCATCCATGGTTTTGGAAGGCACTAGCAAGGGCGGAGTTTATTTGTCATTCCCAATAGGCTCTTGGGAAGGTGTTATTTTTCAATGAGGAAATTATCAGCACAGAATTTCCTCCAATTCCCATTGACCACAGTTTCCTGAGAGTCAATGATGCTACATAAGTCAAATACTACTTTGATGGCACCTCAACTGACATTGGAAAGTCAGTTAAAATACTCAAGAGAAAAAGGGGTAGAACACGGCATACTTGAACAATGTAGTCACTGTCCTCGCAACGTTTAAGGACAAACAAATGCATGGACTTCTGATTCTGAGGAGAGGTCTTTCCTATTTGGGATGAGGCTGTTTGTTGAAGCGCTGTGACAGAGAGACAGAAAAACGTTCCACTCTATATGGGGAAAAAAACACCCTATTACCGGTACATTACACAGTGACAGACATACACTATTGTCTGTTCCTATTGGGCATTCAACATCTCAATCTCATCATTCACTGATGACCAATAGCAGCACAGAATCTAGCAGCTCCCATCACTCCAGTGGAAAGCTAAAATGGGTAAGGGATGGCCAGTGGAAGTGGGAGTAACTAAGGAATTGGTGTAACTTACAGTGGGAGTGGCAGAAGAAGGGTGTGAAGAGATATCGAGTAAAAAATGAGGTCTGCAGATGCTGGAGATCACAGCTGCAAATGTGTTGCTGGTCAAAGCACAGCAGGCCAGGCAGCATCTCAGGAATAGAGAATTCGACGTTTCGAGCATAAGTCCTTCATCAGGATTATTCCTGATGAAGGGCTTATGCTCGAAACGTCGAATTCTCTATTCCTGAGATGCTGCCTGGCCACATGTGAAGAGATATCATCAGTGGAAGAGTATGTGGCAGCAGTAGGTGTAGTGCAAGGGAAGTAGGAGTGTAAAGAAAGAGTAGGACAGGGAGGAAGAATGGCTAATGAAGTTTGAGTGGCTGGGAAAAGGTTGTTTTCGGAAAAGTGAGGTTGGGTGAAAACCACCAATGTTCAGGAAATTTGGGATCTGCTGCCATTGAAAACTAAGATTTGATGTACTTCTTTTTCTATCACTTGATTCTTTAACAGATTGTACATTCACTCTGTAGTTTTGTATCTCCATCAAATGCAGGTGACGTTTTTTTTCTCCCCTGCTGTTGTGTCTCAACATTTTTGAATTTTTTTAACAGTATGTATTTGCTTCCAATTCAAGGTAGACATGAGAATATGATTTGATCTCCTGCACTTTGTCCATAACATGGAATTTAATTGAATATTTATCCTCATCACATTAACTGATTCAAGCAATGAATCAGTGTCCATCCTGCAGATGAAAAATTTCTTCAGTTTTCAATACTGTTACAAAGGACAGTGCCACACAACAGGCTAATGTTCCAGTGCAAGGTGCCAAACCGAAGTTCACCCTAAATTAGGTACACACTTCATGAATAAGACATGCTGAGGAACAGATGTAAAAGGTGAATTTAACTTTGTATCGAAAATGGTATTTGCAGCTCCCTCATAATAGGTGTTAACTACATCACACTGTAAATTCCCCAAAATAAGAACAACAAGAGACTGGAATTCTTAATTATTCCTTTGTAAATAACATTTGGAGACCAGGAAGGAAATCAAGGTTTGTTTGTGATTTTCATAAATGATGATGGTGAGAATGTGGAAGATGGATGGAAGTGGAATGATAACTAATGTTGGGGATGACACAAAGATTAGCTGGGTGCTTCACAGTGAGGAGGAAAGGGTTAGGCTGCAGGACGATATAAACAGATGATTTCAATATCCAGATTTATGGCCGATGAAGTTTAACACTGATAAATGTGAGAGGATGCACATCTGAATTAACAAGACAAGTGAGAACTCAAACTTTGAAGGGTGTGGGCTAAACTTGCTCCTTTTTTCTTTGCAGCAGGGAAGGTTGAGGAGGGAACATGGTACAGGTATACAAGAGCATAAGGTATATGGAAAGGATGAACCGACAGCAGCTGTTTCCCTTACTCTAACGGTCAAAAACAAAAGGAAACATACTTAAAGTGAAAGCCAGGGGATTGAGAGGGGATTTCTGGAGTCTGCATTGAACTGAGAGGGTGGCACAGACATAGAATATAAAGTTCCTATGTGTGGAAACAGACCCTTCAGCCCAAAAAGTCCACACTGATCCTCCAAAAAGTAATCCACCCAAACACATTCCTCCTATATTTACCGCTGACTAATGTAGCTAACCTACATGTCCCTGAACACTTTGGGCAATTTAGCATGGCCAATTCACTTATCCTGCTCATCTTTGGATTGTGGGAGGAAATCGGAGTACCTACAGGAAACCCACGCGGATATGGGAGGAATGTGCAAAATCCATACAGGCAGTCACCCAAAGCTGGAATCAAACCTGGGTCCCCAGCGCTGTAAGGCAGGCGTGCTAACCACTGAGCCACATTTCTGCCCCTAATAACATGTGTCTAGAATGCATTTCCTAGGCGGGTGATTGATCAGGTAATCTCACAAACTTTAAAAAAAGCCTTTGGATATGCACTTGGCGATGCAGGCTCGCATTTTCATTCAATGATTCTATGTGGTGGCAGTCACGAACACTCAGATATATTCTGAAGCAATAGCTAAAGGCAGTTCCTAGTTTGTTCCATTGACTGTACTCAGTAAGTGAGCCTCCAGTGAAGTGCTGGTATTATCTCCCACTTTCTATTTAAATGATTCGGTTTCCTTGAGTTGGTAATGTAATTTCCCGTGTCGATGATGTCATTTCCTGCCCCTTTTCTCAGAGGATGGTAGATGGAGTCAAAATTGATGTGTTTGTTGATGGAGTTCCAGTTGGAATGCCATGTTTCCAGGAATTCTTGTGCTTGTCTCTGTTTGGCCTGTCCTCGGATGGATATGCAGACCTCGTCAAAGTGGCGTACTTCCTCATCAGTAAGTAAGACATTCGTATTGGGATCAAATTTTTGTAGCTAGTTGATTTTCATATATCCTGGAGACTAGTTTTCTGCTTGTTTTTCCGTTGTAGTGTTTGTTAAAGTTCTTACAAGGCTTATTGTTCCTGGAGCAGAACTGACAAAGATGTGAATTTATTGCGGTGCTCAGAAGTATGAAAAAAGTTGCAGAGTAGAAAAAGAATACTCTGTTAGCTGGCATTATAGCATCAAGGAATTCTAATCAAAAAGTTGTCAGTAAAAGAGCTAGAAGTGAAATAAGGAAAAATGTCTTTATTTAGAGAGTTGTTACGAATTGGAATTGACCGGCTGGGAAAGTTGTGGATGAAGATTCAAAAGAGAACCGTATATATATTTGGAAATTATGAATTTAACGGGCAACAGAGAGAGGGCTGGCAAATGGGAGGTGCTTGGGAAATATTTTTGGAACAGATGCATACATAATGGCCAATGGCTTCCTCCTGTACTTTAAAGTTTTGTACTCTATCATGTGTCAGCTGTAAATAAAAGTCAGTATCCATTTATTTCACTATGTAAATGCTCGCAAATATCTGATTATTTGGTGCAGCATAAGCATTTAAATGCAAGTATTGCAAGGTCAGCTTCATTATGAAGTCTAATTATTACTCTAAACATGAATATTTTACATGTTGCATTCCCATTACTAAAACAAATATATCATTGCTTTGTCACAAAACTCTTTGGAAAGCTTTGACTTTTCACTGACACAATATAACGTTCGTTGTTTTTTTTTCACTCTCCACGTTTCATATTAAACATCATTCGTTCCAAAAATTGGAAGTTTTCAAATTATTATTCACTAAAATTTGATAACAAAAATAATTTATTTAGTTTAATATTCACAGTCCATAGTGAATTATTGCAAGTTATAAATTGCTGGCAAATAGCTGAAGATCGTACATTTCAGTGAGAAATTAAACTGATTGTTTATATATAAATGTAAAAGAACGCTAATTCTATTTGTATGTTCAATCGTTTCCTCATTCTGAACATCAAATCATTCAGAAGCCAACCACTTTAAAAATATGGGAGTAGCAAAACATTGCTTTGAATCCTGACATTAAATATCTAATTCTGATCAGCACAAGAGTTATGGTCTTTCTCCGATAAAATAAAATGTACATGCTTTATTTTTGTGTTAGAAAATCTTGACAGGAGTTTATATTTTAATTCCATAAATATAGAATCAACACAATTGATTGAAGTGATTATAGTTCAGTTGAATGATTTTCGTTCACATCTTATTTTTGCCCAATTCATGAAATATAGGAAACATCCGACTATTGTTCGGCTCAGTAAACTCACCACCTTGCAATGAGCTCTGCTGAAAATTGCTTCCAATAGTTCTGAAATCATTTACACTGTTATTGGACCTCACAGCTGCCTGAGATACACAGAGACTCAGTTGCCATTTCCAAAATCTGTACATTGAGTTTCTAACCTGGTTCGGGGCAGTCAGCCAAACATTACTTCAAAACAAATAATTTGGAATCCACCTTGGGCAGAGGGAGAACCCGTCAACAGACTATCACTGGCCTCAGTGTAGGTACAAATGTTGTCCAGGTTAAATACTAATGGCTGACCAGCAATCAAGTCTTAAAATTCATCTTCAGTCAGAGCCTGGCCCAGAGAGCAGACGTGTTGACATGGAGGGCCAGAATCACACCATACAAGTTACCTATAGTGATGAAATCTGACCTGCCTCCAAGATTCCATACACCTGCACCCCGGGTGAAGACATCAACAAGTTGACAATCTATTGCAGTGCCTTGTGCCTCTAAATCCATATCCAATAAATGGCACCTTCACATTCTCCAGCATCAAAATAAATTTGTACATCTCTGTGAATTGTCAGAGATTACTACATGGATCATACAGTAGAATGTATGTGAAGTAACCAGCAGCAAACGGCAATCCAAAATCACATTAATAACTGAACTTGGCGGATTCTGTCTGGTCTAAGTAACCACACATATTATACTGGTTTTCAGGTGACTGTAACAATACACACCATAACTGGAGGTATTGGCCTTACACCCCTCCAAAGCTTCCTGATCTCACACACATCACTCCCTCACACATTCAACAATTGATGACAATCCACAAGCTGAGTGAAACTGGAAACACAGAACAGTAGAGCACTTTACAGGCCCTTCGGTCTTTGACTTTCTGTCGACCTTTGATCCTACTCTAAGATCAAACTAACCTACATACCTTTCATTATACTGTCATTCATGTGCCTATCCAATTATATATACCGAATATAGTTGACATTACTCCAACTGCTGGCTGTTCATTGTACACACCCAC
Organism: Hemiscyllium ocellatum; assembly: GCF_020745735.1. NCBI lineage: Eukaryota > Metazoa > Chordata > Chondrichthyes > Orectolobiformes > Hemiscylliidae > Hemiscyllium > Hemiscyllium ocellatum. The sequence continues at coordinate 11,543,319 of NC_083429.1, forward strand.
CCCTCTGTGAAAGAGCCTACCTCTGACATCACCCCTAAACCTTCCTCCAGTTACCTGAAAATCATACCCCGACGAGAGTCATTTCCACCCTGGCAGATAGTAAATGTCTATCCACTCTATCTGTGTGTCTCATCATCTTGAACACCCCTGTCAAGTCACTTTCCATTCTTCTTCGTTCCAATGAGGAAAACACCCTAGCTCCCTCAAATTTTCTTTGTAGACATGCCCTCGAGTAGAGGCAGCATCTTGATAAATCTCCTCAGCAATCTCACCAAAGCTTCCACATCTTTCCTATAATGAGTCAACCAGAGCTGATCACAATATTCTAAGTGTGGTCTCACCAGGGCTCCATAGAGTAGCAGCATAACCTCGCAGCTGTTAAACTCAATCCCTCGGATAATGAACACATCAAACACATCCTTAACAACCTTATAAACCTGGGTAGCAACTTTGTGGGAGCTATGTCATGAACCATATGACCCCCCTGTTCCTCCACAATGTAAGAATCCTGCCTTTAACCCTGTATTCTGCATTCAACTTCATCCTTCCAAAATGAATCGTATCCCACTTTCCATCTTGAACACCATCTGCCACTTCGCAGCTGGGTACTGCATCTGTCAATGTTCCTGTTGCAAACGACAACAGCCCTCCACACTATCCATAGTTCCACCAATCTGTGTTACATCATCAAACTTACGAACCTACCCTTTCACTTCGTCATCCAAGTCATTTATCAAAATCACAAACAACAGAGGTCCCAGAACCGATTCTTACGGAACACCACTGCTCACCTAGTCCACACTGAATACTTCCAATTTACCACCACCCTCTGTATTCTATGTGTTAGCCAATTCTGTATCCAGACAGGTAGGTCTCCCTGTATACCATGCCTCCTTACATTCTGAATGAAACTACCATGGGGAAGTTTATCAAACACCTTGTTAAAATCCATGCACTCCGCATTCACTGCTCTACCTTCTTCAGTGTGTTTAATCCCATCGTCAAATAATCCAATAAGAGCTGTGAGGTATGACCTTCCCCTGATAAATCCATGCTGACTATTTCTAATCAAACCTTGCTTTTCCAGAATCCTCTCCAATAGTTTGCCCAATACTGATGTAAGACTGACTGGTCTGTCATTCTCAGGAAAATCCCTGTTTCTTTGCCTAAACAAAGGATTACATTTACCACCCTCCAATCAACCGACGCTACTCCAATGGAGAGTGAAGGCGCAAAGATCATTGACAAAGGCACAGAAATCTCTTTCCTCTCTTCTTGTAGTAACCTAGAGTGTTTCCTGTCTGGCCGAGGGATTTATCTATCCTTATGTTTGTACTTCAAACAGTCTGTATTTCACCACAACTTTTTACTCCCTGTCCAACCAACTGATTGACTGCTTTCCATTTTAGGGCTCTGTACAGTGCTGCCTTCCTGAGCAAGTATGGTTCCCAATATCCTGTGTATTATGGAATGGAAAACATGGGAAGCTTTGACTCTGCTGCTGCTCAGATGCAGCCTGACTGCTGTGCTTTTCCAGCGCCACAATTTTCAACTCTAATCACCAGTCCTCATTTTCTCCATTACTGAGGGCTGTCCCTTCTGCACACTGAGCAGAAACTAATCAACCGAAACTCATGGTATTTGGAGCTGACTGTTCAGTTCTGGAAAGTTGCATTTGATGAACACATTTACTAAAAAGGAATTTCAAATTCAACAATATTCATTCAGTCCCAGAGTTACAGTTTTGGTTCATGAATTGGACAGGTTGATACGAACAGTGAATGACTGAAGAACTCCGAGGTGCAGAGTATTCCAGGCGATATATTCCAGGTTGGATGTGCTTTACCTTGTTGCTGGTATTATTATCAGACAGACAGATATGATAAGGAAACGAGGTGACATGTGGAAGTGTGACATTTTTCCCATTCCACTGATGTGTTTAAGGGAGGTGGGGGCTAACAACTCAATATTCTGTGGTACCAGAACAAGAGTCAGGACAGAAGAGAGGGGTAAAAGAGGAGGTGATGTTGCCTTATTAATTATGGAGTCAGTTACTGGCGTAAGAAGGGACAATATCTTGAAAGGATCTTCTAAAGAGGCTTAGTGGTTAGAGCTCAGGAGCAAAACCATGACAGAAACACTGCTAGGGATATATTATAGACCCCCAGATAAAGGAAAGTACGGGTGCAAGTATATGACCAAGATATTGAGGTGTGTAAAACAATAATAGGATAGTTACATTCAAGCATTTCAATTCCAAACATTCATTCGATCAGTGATAAATTTTTAAGAGGGGCAGGTGTTTTGAAATTTATTCCAGAGAGCTTCTTATATCAATACAGTTCAGATACAACAATGGGCAGTGCAATGCTGGGCCTCACTGTTGGCAACGAAGTCAGTCAGCTGTTCCAAGCAGAAGTGGGAGAGCATTATAGGACCAGTGACCGTGATATCACACATTTTGACTTTGCGAAGGAAAAGACCCCAAAAATGTAAATAAGACCTTTTTGCATTGTGGAGACAGACTTTATGGAAAACAATGACAGGATCTGGCCAAAGTGCAGTTGCTTCTGGGTGAAACTGTAGCAGAACAAGGTGGGGCGGGGGTTGGGGGAATCATTTGATTAAAATTGTATTGATGACAGTGTCGGCCCAGCATGTTACACCGAAGATAAAATTTAGGAAAACAAACCCAGTGAACCTCAGATGTCGACACAAATTCCGAACAGGATGAAAAGGGAAAGAGAAGCTTAAAGCAGGTACCAAGTGAGCAGGTCAATGAAGGTCCTAAAAGAATATAGCAAGTGGAGGTCTAAACTTAAACAATCAGTGGAAGAGCAGAAGGAGGGGTGATAAAACTTTAGCGGGTTAGATTAGCAAGAATCCACAGTCATTTTGTTTTGGTTTATTAAGGGGAAGAGGATAACGCGGGAAAGAATGGGTGTATTAGAGACTAAGGGGACAGCCTGTTCACAGTGCCAGAGAATATGTTAAACACACCGTACGAATCGCTCTTCAGTTTGGAGAAGCAGTTCCTGGATTCAGGGAGAGTGACCGTTTGACCCTTGAGAAAATTGACACAGGAGCTGAGGAAGAATTGGGAATTTTATGCAAGATGGAGTGGGCATATCACCAGATTAATGACCACCAAGTCTCACATAAGTGAGAGGGAAACAATTGAGAAAATTCGGAGGGCTGTTGAGGCTGGATCATTAAGTATCTTCAAGGCTGAGACAGACAGATTTTTATACAAGCGTAACGGGGAAATCACAGAAAAGTGGAATGCGGTATTCACAAAATAAATATAACTTAATCGAAGGAAAAGCAGACTCACTGAGCGGACAGACATATTGTTGTCCCTACGTCTAATGGAGTTCTTTTCCAATAACCTTGTATTCACAAGAACATCAAACTCTCTAACTATGGAGAGAGAGACACAGTTTGGAATGCAAGGAATTCATAAACGCAATCCAAATGGACAGAAAGTTCGAGAGGACTGCAATAACACGGATTGCCTGTCAGGGTGAGGATTTGCATCGACACAATCATCACTACCAGAAGAAAGACCTCAGCAAGACACCCTCCAAGGCCAAGAGCAGACCTGCACTGGGGAGCAGGTAGTCTGGGGCCAGATGTCAAGGAGTGCTGAAAGCCTAAACACTACATCACTTTCGTGTCTCCTTCCATCCCTGACAAAAATTAAATGTGGAGGGGTAGAGAGACATGCCGTTGGTAGCAGAGTAAGCAGGAATGCTTTGACATGAGAGGCTTCGGACAGCTCAGCTCAGCAAAATGTACAGGTAAACTCAAATAAAGCCCTTTTAACTTTATTGTTACAGCAGTCGAGATGGCATTTAGGGCAGTTGCACGCTCCATCTTGTGAGATGTGGTAGCTCAGGGAGAATTCCACCGTCCCTGTGGGTACTGCACCCAGCTTCAGCTCCTGGGAGACCGTGTTAGGGAGCGACGCTGGGCGGCAAGGTGGGTCATGGGTTAGCACAGCTGCCTCAAAACACCAGGGACCAGGGTTCAAATCCTGCCACGGGCAACTGTCTGTGTGGAGTTTGCACATTCTCCCCGTGTCTGCATTAGTTTCCTCTGGGTGCTGCGGTTTCCTCCCACAGCCCAAAGATGTGCAGGGTAGGTGAATTGGTCATGCTTAATTACCCGTAGTGTTGCGTGTAGGGGAGTGGGTCTGGGTGGGCTGCTCTTCTATGGGTCGGTGTGAACTTGTTTGGCCAAAGGGCCTGTTTACACACTGTAGGTAATCTAATCTAGGATGCACTCAATGTCATCCGAGATACTGACAAATTCATAGACACGCCCTAGCTATGTTTCTTTAACGACTGTAATATACCAGTCCAACGTTTAGTCCTGAGTTCATTAGCCTTACCTGTCAGTCCTGTTGTATTTAAATTAACACAATTTAATCGAACAGGAGTTCCTTGCCTCCTGTCATGTTCCAGGCAGAGAGTAGATCGGCGACCACCAGGAATGGCAAAGGGAGTAGGCAGGGATTGCATGAATTCCCTGTGGCTATTACCCTCAAAAACAAGTAGACCATTTTGGAGTGTTGGGGGCGATGTCCGTTCAGGGGAAAGCAACAGTAGCCAGGTTGGTGGTACTACCACTGGCTCTTGGGCACAGCGGGAAAGGGCGTTAAAGTTAAGAGGGTCGATTGTTAATGGGACAGATCAAAAATTCTGTGGTCGCAAACGGGAATCCAAGATGGTGCGTTACCTCCCAGGTGCTAGGGTCCAGGATGTCTCCAAGTGGCTGCAGAACATTCTCAAGGGGGAGGGTGAGCAGAAGAAATCATTATGCACGTTGGCACAAATGATATCCGTAGAAAAAGGGATGAGGTCCTGCAGCGTAATTACCGAGAGCTAGATATTTTTAAAAATATCTTGACAGTGATAATCTACTGAGAGGGAGATTAACGTCAGAGACTTGCACTGAAGGGGATTCCAATATCCCTTGCGTCCAGTTTTGCTCGGGTTACAAGGGAGGGTTTAAACTAGATTGGCAAGTAGTCATATCCTCAAGAGCAGGAGGCAAGTGGAAGGAGATACAGTAATCACAAATAGTAAGGTTAGGCTGGAAAACGACAAAGAGAAAGTGATGCATTTTGGATTAAATTGCATCTGTTTCAATGCACGAGGGCTGACAGGTAAGGCCAATGAACTCAGGGTGTGGATAGGTAGGTGGGACTGGGATATTATAGCCATTACATAAATGCGGTTAAGTGATGGAAAGGACTGACAGCTTAATGAGCTAGGGAACAGGTGCTTTAGGTGAGACAGAGATGGTGGAAAGAGGGGAGGGGAGTTGCACTTCTGATTAAGGGGAGTACCACATCAGTAATCAGAGATAAAATAACTGATGGATCACCCAATGAGGCTTTGTGGGTGGAGTTAAGAAATAGGAATGGAATGGTGAGGTGTTGGGGTTGTAATAGAGGCCCACAAGGAGTCAACAGGCATGAGAGTAACAAATGTGCAGGGAGAGAGGGGAGACCTGCAGGAGCAATAGGGTTATCATACTAGGGGATTTTAATTTTTCCAATACAGACTGGAACGGACAAAGCATTAAGGGATCTGATGAGATAGACTCAGTCAAATGCATCAGGAAAGTTTCCTCAAGCAGGATATAGAGTGTCCTACTCGGGAAGGGGCAAAACTCGAACTTTTCTTAGGAAATAGGGCTGGACAGGTGACTGAATTAATAGTGGAGGAGCACTTTGGGACCAGTAACCATAGTTCTATTAGTTTTCATATAGTTATGGAGAGGGACAAAACTGGTCAACAGGTTCATGTTCGAACTTCGGGCTTGGCTCAGTTCTAGGCCGCTGGGATCAAGGGAATCCCTGGACATATATAAGAGATACAGGAGTTCACTGAAGAAAGAAATCAGTCGGGTGAAAAGGGGGCAAGAAAGAGCCTTGGCTGAGAAGATTAGGATGAATCCAAAAAGGTACTTAAATATATTTTAAAAAAGCAATAACTGGAGAGAAAATAGGACCCATCGAAGACCAATGTGGACAAGTATGTGTGGAACTATAAGAGACGGGTGAAATCCTCAACGAATATTTCTACTCTGTATTTACCGTGGAGAAAGACCTGATGACTTGAGAACTTGAGGAAGTTAGTGGTGATATCTTAGGGAAAATCCATATCATAGTAGAGGAAATTTGGGCGTACTAGAATGTTTGAAAGTGGATAAATCTCATGGTCCTTACCCGATATATCGAAGAACACCTCAAGTGGCTCCAGAAGAATTTTCAACGATCCTGGACTATAATGTTGATCATCACTGACCACAATGGATGTCCCGGAAGACTGGAGGGTAGCAAATGCCATGCCCTTATTCAAGGAGAACTGCACAAAAAAAGCCTTGGAACTACAGATCAGTAGGTTTAACATCCGTGGTAGGTAAGTTACTTGAGAAGGTTCTGAGGGATAAGATGTACATGCATTTAGAAAGACAGGCTTTGATTAGGAATAGTAAGTATGGCTTTGTGCGAGGAAGTTTGTGCTTGACAATTTTCTTAATGTAAGTGGATGAGGTGACCAGGAAGATTGACTTGGGTCAGTAGACGTGGAAACATGTGGTGTTGGAAAAGCACAGCAGGTCAGGCAGCATTCGAGGGGCAAGAGAATCTATGTTTCGGACACAAGCCCTTTATCAGGAACGTCCAATATGTCGATTCTCCTGTTCTTCTGATGCTGCCTGACCTGCCGTGTTTTTCCAGTGCCACACGTTTTGACACTAATCTCCAGCATCTGCAGAGCTCACTTTCTCCAAGATTTAGTCAATATGGATTTCAATTACACCAGAACAGAATGAGACCTTTCAACCCCTGGAGCCTGATATACAGGAGGAGGCCAATAAACCCCTCGGGCCTATGAAACTGTAACCAGATCATGTAGCACCAGTATCCAGTTGCACAGTAACAGGATCAATCTATTCAGTTACTTGAAGTCAGTAACACAGGAAATGGAAGAGGCCGCAAAGTGACTGGACTATGGGGTATACTGGAATAAAACCAGGCTAGGTAGCCCCTCAGACCTGCCCTTCCATTCAGTAAGTCAGGGCTGATCTGCACTCGGCCGCAATTTCTCTTTTATGCCCAATTCTTTGTAGCTCTCGACTCTCTGACGGGTCAAAATCCATTGACACCCACTCGCATCCCCCAAACATTTCAATGATTTGGCCTCCCCAACTGTCTGGTCACAACGGTCAATACCCCCTGAGAGAAGGAAACACTGCCCACACATATACCTTGGCCTATTGACATGGATAGAAGATATGAACACAGCGTAAAGTGACTGGACCTGATATCATGGCAGTACTTGATTCAGTGAGATGTCAAGGAGACACAACAAAATTGATCTTGATGGGAATCAGTTGTAAACTCCCCACTGGTTGAATCATTCAGAACACAATGGGGTTGGTGGACATCAATCCTCCCAGTCCCTGGATATCCCTTTGGGCAATCCTCAGGGGAGCGTCTTCGGCAAAAACATCTTCAGTTGCATCATCAATGTCTTTCCCTCTGTCATACGATCAGGGGTTGGGATGTTCTGTGAAGATTATACAATGTTCAGAACAATGAGTCACTTCCTAAGGTACTCAGGTATCAAATCTGGACAACATTCAAGCTTGTGCTGCTAATGTCAAGGTAACATTGATCAAAAGCAGTGCTGGGCACTAAACATTTCCATGGTTAAATGAAAGAGGAACTCCTTCAGCAACTCTAGCTGGTTTCACGGTAATATAAGAAAGCCATTCCACCCATCTGATCTGTTGGATAACAAGAGGCGCAATGCGTTCACTCACTCCTGCCTATTACACAAGAAGACAATTAAAAAAAACAGTAGATGTTGGAATCCAAAATACACAGGCAGGAAGCTGGAAGAACAGAATAAGCAAGGCAGCATCAAGACTTTGAGAGGTGAACGCCTTGGATATAACCATTCGTCAGGACTGTGGATGGGAGTAAGGGGGTCTATAGATAAAGTGGCCGGTGAGGGAGGAGGAGGCAGAGTGACGAGTTGGGGGATAAGTGAACACAGATCAAGCGTATCAGCGGGTTGGTGATGGGATGGCTGAGTCCAGTTGGTAGGTAGCTGGACAAAAGCTTGCTCAGAGGAATGGAAGGGAAGGGAGGGTCTGGGGAGGGAGTCGGGGGATTGGAAGTGAGGTTATTTGTAATTGGAGAATTCAATGTTGAGTCCTCGTGGTGTAGGCTACACAGGAGACAGATGAGATCTTGTTCTTCCAAATCATGGTTTGGCTCATTGTGGCAATGGATGACGCCAAGGATGGCCATGTTGGAAAAGGACTGAGAAAGAGAATTGAAATAGGAGTAATTTAGCTAGGATGACTACTACATTTTAAAACAGACAAAAACTTTATTCATAAAATTACACAATGAAACACAAAGAACAGAATAACGAATCACGACAGAATTCAACCTATTCAACTAGACTTAATTATGCTGTTCCGAGCATACACAACTGACCCAATAAGCAAACTCCCAATAAAAACCAGTACAAACGGAACATATACTTCCAGGTTGAAACTGAAGGTCAGAAAAGAGAGAGGGAGTTTCCACACAGCTCCCAGATGAACTTCCCAGTTCAAAACTCAACTGAAAACTGCTCAGCTCAATTCAGCTCAGCTAGTTCAGCTAAAAGAGCTCACCACTCTCCGTTTATTATACTGGTCACTTATAAAGCATGACCAATTCGGCCTGAAGTCTCATCTGTTTCCATATCAACAAAAGGCCTCTAAAAATCATTTTCATCTCTGTACCAAACCAGACTGATCGGAGCTTGGCCCCGTTTTATTGTCCCTGCGAAAAAAAAACCAAGGAGAGAGTCTCCTTGATCCAAGAACAGCTTTTTGACAAATAAGGGACTTGCTTTGTGACATGTCTCCCCCCACAAAATTAAAAAGAACCATCAATGCTAAAAGATGGCTGCATTTTTAACCCTTCAAACCCAGTTAGTAGTCTCAAAACAGACAGATACACTATGCTAACTGCAAACATTCAAACATGCACAAACCCTTTCAAATTCAGGCCGCGGTACACCCACCACCGAACACCTCCGTATTTCATTCAAGTCTCAATAACTCATCAGCTTTCACTCTTTCACAACCTTCCACATGCACAATTGTCAGATTGAATGGCTGCAACAAGAAGCTCCATCTGAAAAATTTGGCATTTTTGTCCTTAGTTTTTCCCAGAAATGTATTGTGATCAGTGTATACGATTGTCTCAGATGCATTGCTGGTAATATAAACACAGTTATGGTGTAATGCCAACACTAACTTTAAAGTCTTTTTCTCCACCGTTGAACATTTCTGTTGACGAACTTTCCACTTCCCAGAAAAATACTGGGTTTTTCTATTCCCCCATCATCCTACTGCAGGAACACCGGAACAATACCCACATCACTAGCAACGATAGCCACCTTGAAAGGCTTCATGTAATCTAGTGTAGCTCATTCTGGGAGCAGTGTTAACACAGTCTTTCGGCTGTAAAATGCCTTTTGACAGTCCTCTGTCCACTGAGAGTTCTTGCCCTTGACAATTTGGTGAGTGGAGCTGGCGCACTGCTTAAAGTTTGGCACAAACTTTCGGTAAAATCCAGTCAATCCCATGAACCGTAGTACTGCATATTTCTTTTTTTCGACGGTGTGAAACATTCCCTAACTACTTTCGTTTTCGTATCTCATGGGGCCTTTTGTCCATGTCCAATAACGTGACCCAGGGACGTGACTTGGGCTTTCTCAAATTCACTTGTAGCTAGGTTTACCACCAAGCCTGCCTTCTGAAGTTGATCGCACAAGTCTGATAACTGCTCTAAATGTTCCTTCCATGAGTGACTAAAGATCATCAGGTCATCAACGTAGACCACACAGTTGGGTAATTAGGCAATGACATTATTATCAGTCTCTGAAATGTGGCTGGATCGTTTTTCATACAAAATGCCACAATTTGAACTGATATAGTCCATTTGGCGTTATGAAAGCCGAAATTGCCTTTGCTTTCTCTGACAGAGATCCTTGCCAGTAGCCTCTGAGCAAATCCAACTTAGAAATGTAAGTAGCTTCTCCCACTTTTTCGACACAGTTCTCCAAACATTGAATTGGATATGTATCAGTCTTTGTAACGGCATTGACTTCGTGATAGTCCACCCATGACCGTTGGGTACCATCTGGCTTTGGTACTATGACTATATGTGAACTCCAGTCACTGTAACTCACTTCGATTATGACATATTGGAGTGTGCGCTCTATCTCCTTCTGAACCTGTGCCAATTTTGGAGAGTATTGCCCATAAGGATGTTGCTTAATCAGAACAGCATCTCCTGTGTCTACATCATGCACAATTATATTCGTACTTCCCAGTTTATTTCCGCATATCTCTCCACAAGATAGTGAAAACCCTTTCAGGTCACTTTTCTTTTCTTGTGTAAGGTAACTCAATAATTTATCCCAATTTTTGACAACTTCCTCATGCTCCAATTCGATTTGAGGAATATCCAATTCAGAATCCTCTGAACTTAGTTCTTCCTTCTGTGCTGTAATCATTAACACCTTCTCCTCTTGCTTTCCTTCCCTGTCAAAATACCTTTTGAGCGTATTCACATGACACACACCGTGAGATCTCATCCTGTCTGGAGTCCGTATCAAATAGTTCACCTCATTCAATTTGTTCCCAATTTGATAAGGTACGACAACACTTGCTTTTCAAGGTTCAACTGTTACTGGAAGTAGCACCAATACTTTACTCCCAATTGCAAAATTGCTAATTTATGATTTCTCATCCACTTCCTGTTTCATTGTATGCTGCAATACTTTTAAATGCTGTCTACCCAACTCTCCAGCTCTATTTAATCGTTCCCTAAAATTTGACACATCTTCCAAATGGATGATCTCTGCATTCTGACTTATTAATTTCTCCTTAACCAATGTTAATGGTCCTTTCACTTTATGCCCACAAATTAATTTAAATAGACTGAATTTGGTCAATTCATTCTGTGCATCTGTGATCACAAATAGTTCAAAAGTAAGTTCCTTATCGCAATTATCTGGATAATCCTCACCATAAAACCTCAAAATGGTCTTCAGTGTTTGATACCATCTCTCTCATGCTCCCTGCGATTCCAAATAGTACGCAGTAAATTTGAATTGCTTTATTCCCAAGTTATCCATCATCTCCTTGAATAGTTCGGATGTGAGGTTTGATCTGTCTGGATCTTTATTGGTAGTCCGTACCTAGTAAAAAAAATAAGCATTTTTCTACAACTCTTTTAGCTGTGATGCTGCATAATGGGTCTGCCCCTGGAAATCTAGTCGACACATTCATTATTGTTAATAAATACTTACTTCCACTTTTTGTTTGAGGTAGCGGCCTACACAATCTATCAAGACTCTTGTGAAAGGTTCCTCAAATGTTGGAATAGGTGTTAAAGTTGCAGGTTTATTACTGTCTGGCAAAATTCAACTACATCTTTGTGTAGTCCAGGCCAGTGAAAGTATCTTTGTATTCCAGCATGTCATGTCCTAACCCCGAAATGATCTCCAAGTGGTAGCTCATGTGCCACTCGCAGCGCCTCCTTTCTAAACCCAACAGGAAAAACAATTTGAAGAATTTCTGTCCACGCCTGATCTGCTTCAATGTGCGCTGATCTCCATATCCACATTAAGACATAATTTGTTAAGTAATAACACACAGGAATGCATTCATTCTCATTTTTGCTAAATGTTTTTTGATATAACTTTTGTAACTCCTCATCTTTGTGCTGTAATTCAATACCTTAGCAGAGCTAAAATAATTTCATGTTTTCAGGCTTGCTCCTTCTGTTCCACTTATCTGGTCAAAAAGAAACGTTCAGATAACTCTATGTCAGCTTCCTTATCTGCGCCTTTATCCTGCTTCAACCTGTGCATTTGTGATCTTCTGATGATGTAATCAGGGAAAATTCCAGGATAAACATTCTCCAGATCTTCAGTTGCCTGCATCTCCACTGGCTTTTCAACTAGAGCAGGCAGCACGCCTTCCAGTTAATCAGCTATATTATTTGCAAGGACAATTTTTATTCCTGGAGCTGAGAGTTAGGGGTCCAGTACTCCTACCACACATTCTCCGCTCTTCTCTGGACTCCATCGCCTCACTTTACATAACTGAGCACTTTTTGCCTCACTATGAATTCCTGTTTCCAGCACATTTTCTGGCAATATTCTCTGAAGAGTTCATAAAGCCTCACCCCTCAGCATTACAGACTGAAAATATCCTGTTTCAATTAATATTGGAACCTCCTTAACAATTACTCCTGGCTTATGTGAATAAACTTTACCCTTCCATGTAGATTTTTTTACGCAGATTTAGCATGTCCACTGATCATATTGTACACTCTGAGGCAGTTGCCTAACTCCGCCTATGCTTTTTGTTACTAATTCAACGAAACTTCCAGGCTTGTCTTGTTATCCTACAGCTGGATTTCTCCCAGCTCACCAACACTGTGAATTTTTGTGGGCCATTTTATTACAATGAAAACACCATAGTATTTAAACTTCTTTGTCCCCCTCAAGGTTTTCTTTATTACCGTGGTAAATTATCCTTACATTCTACACTGTGATCTACCTTTCCCTTTGCACGTGAGGATATCTCTTTGCTCCAATTTCTGTCCCTCAGAGACCAGAACTGGTTCTGGAAAGCAAATCAAGTTTATGGACCAGTTCATAATCATCAGCCATTTCAGCAGCTAACCTTGCTGTTTGCACTCTCTGCTCTTCCACCTGAGTTTGCACTACTTCAGGTAGTGAATTTTTGAATTCCTCCAAATACTAACCTCTCTAGGGGCATTATAGCTTTGCCTGAATTTTAAAGCTCTTATCCAACTATCGAAGTTAGTCTGTTTGATCCTTAGAAACTCATTGGTTTGATCAGGATCCTCATTAGATTCCTGAAAGGTTGCCTATGTTGACTTAATGTTTATTTTAATCTCTTCAGACTCCCCAGATCCCTCCTCTGATAGGGATGTGAATACCTCACCAGTCCTACCTACAAGTTTCGTTGGATCAACAAAACCCACATTGCCTCTGGCCACTGCATTTGTGTAGCCAATTTTTCAAATAGGACGAAAAGGTCATCACATTCTTCTCATCAAGTTGAGGCAATGCTTGAACATAAGCAAACAAATTCTCACTAGGCTTCTGACTACCAGGGGTTGCTCATCCGCACTCTCTTCCTTACTAAGCCCATCCTCAGCCGTTATCTCCAGTGTTTAACACTGACTTCCCTTTTTAAGTGTCAGTTTTTGCTATTCAAAAGCTCTCTCTTTCTCTCTCCACTGCTGCTTTCTCTTTTGCCATTCTTTCCTTTTACTCTCTGTTCTGCTGCTCTCTCTTTTCCCCTTCTTCTGCATTTTTTTTGAAAGTCAAATGTTTCATTTTAGCTGCCCTTTCCTTACGTCTCGACGTTAACTCAAGATGTTTCATTTGCAACCGAATTCTTCCCATCTCTATAGATTCTGATGGTTTCTCCAGCAAGTTTAATTGACGAGCTACTGCTGTAATTACCTCTCCTTTCCTCACAGAAGCAGTCAGTTCCATTTCCAGCTTCTCTGCTAATTCTTGCAAATTGGTCTTATTCACTTTTCGTAAAATATCCAAAGTCACTGCATGCATAACCAGGAAACGCTTGGCGACTGTAATAGCCATTACTATTCTAAGCTTTGTCAACCCAATCAAACTAATACCCGAAACAAAGACACTAGCATCTCTCACTCGCTGTTAAAAATCCAGCAATGAGCCCCCAGTCTGTTATGGACGAGGCTAGACCACTCAAAACATTCTTAACCAAGCAGCTAACAGCATAACTTTGCAGTTTGTTTTGGTAATGATCCAATGAAAATTACCCGGAGTAATTTAGCTAGGGTGACTACTAGATTTTAAATCAGAGAAAAACGTTATTCACAAAATTACACAATGAAACACAATGAACAGAATAAAGAACACCTACAGAATTCAACTTATCCAGCTAGACTTAATTATGCTATTCCAAATACACACAATAGTCCCAATAATCAAGCTCACTTGAAATAACGTCATAATGCAATGCATGTTTCCAGGTTGAAGCTAAATGGCAGAAAAGAGAGAGAGAGTTTCCACACAGCTCCCAATTGAAATTCCCAGTTCAAGACTCAACTGAAAACTGCTCATCTCAGATCAACTCAGCTAGCTCAGCTAAAAGAGCTGACAACTCCCCGTTCATTATGCAAGTCACTTCGAAAGCTAAACCACTTTGGCCAGTAGTTTCATCTGTTTACATATAAATAAAAGGCCTCTGAAAATCCCTTTCATGTCTGTACCAAACCAGACTGATCATAGCCTGGCCCCGTTTTATTGATGCTCTGAAAAACATCAAGGGCAGAGTCTACTTGAGCCAATGAACAGCTTTTAGCAAAAAAGAAGGATTGGTTTGTGACAGAGAAGATAGGCTAGTGTTCTGTGTGGAGGTCAGAAGCTGGTGAGAATAGCTAATACTGTCAGAATGTGGCTGATGACAGATTTGTGAACAACATGACGTTCAATGTAAGGTCACACACCAACTGTACATCCAGACGGTGAGAGTTCATTCAGAACCTGGAGCTCTCTCTCTCTCAACCAAGATGGGGGCTCCATAGAGCTCTGTAAATTATCATAGAGTCGTAGAATCCTATAGCACGGAGACAGGCCATTAGCACAAAATGGTTCATGCTGATCAAAATGTCCATCCATATTAACCCCATTTCCCTGCACTTGGTCCATATCCTTCTAAACCTTTTCTGATATTATATTTGTCCAAATGTGAAGACACATATCATGGAAAACATGGTATATCTAATGCTATATGTGTTTTGTTTTGAAAATAATGAGTGTCGATTGATAACACTCCAGTGTTAATGCAATCACGTTTTTCTTCTTTTTGTAGCGTTACAGATTAAACACTTATTTCCTTCACACTCCCCTTATGGTACCATCACTGCAGGGAATTGTCTGATGAAACTCCATTACACCATCTCTCTGTAGCAAGGAGATCATTGATTATAAATGAAAGAAAATAATGTCTCAATTACACTCCACAACTGCAGGACGGTGTCTTCACTCTTATACTTTAATCATTTTGTAATGAACGATACTACTCATTATTGTGCTGATTACTTGCTGAGTCATAGAGTCATAGAGATGCACAACATGGAAACAGATCCTTCGGACCGACCCGTCCATGCCGGACAGATATCCCAACACAATCTAGTCCCACCTGCCAGTACCCGACTGCTCTGTATGAATTCTGATAGTGACTCATGATCAAGGACATCCAGCTCCTTTTCATCAAGAGCACTTCCCATCATCTCGCCTTCTCATAAATACAAAATAAGAAGGATTGCACTTTTTGCCAATCATTTATTTGGCTTATGAAGCAAAGTCACACCAACAACAACATCACTATTGCCATTGGAGTTGACTGGAGATACTGAGGAGGCGATTATCCAGCTGTATTATCTCTGAGTATTAATCCAGGGAATCAGGTAATGACCCAGACACCGGATCCGAATCCCACAATGACAAATGTTGGAAATTGAATTCAATAAAGTATCAGGAATTAAGAATCAAATGAAACAATTAAACCATTGTCGATTGTCCTACCTGGTACCCTCATACCCTTCAGGAAAGGAAATCTACCTTCTTCAGCTGGTCGGGCTTACATGTAACTCCAGACCCACAGCAATGTGGTTAACTCTCATTTGCAGTTTGAAATGGCCAAGCCAGCCACTCAGTTATATCACTCACTTCAAAGCCTCAAAGAAATGAAACCGCATGGACCTCAGCACTGACTACTTACAGCCCACGGACTGCAGTGGGTCAGGAAGGCAGATAACCAAAACCATCTCAAGGACAGTGAGGGAAGGAAATTAAATACTGGCCCAGCATCCCATGAATGAATAAAGGAAGATAATCCCACTCAGGGAAGAGAGAAAAACAGACATAAATAACTTTATTCAGGGACTTTGACACATACCTTACATGGTCATGATTATCAGTAATATGGGAACAGGAGAAACGTAAGTAAGGTTTAATTTCATTTTTTATTTCCATCCCAGCTGATCATCAACAATCTCTTTGCTTCTTTCTCACTATCTCTCTCTTTCTCCATCTATTCAACTCAGTCCTTCTCCCTTTCATAACAGAAGTCGGTGTCACCAACATCGATCACGCTATTTCCCAACTGTGTTCAGTTCTGATGTATGATCATTAGAATCGAATTGCCAATTCTATTTTTCTCTCGACCCCAGGGGGCTGCCGAATCTGCTCAATTTGTCTGGCACTTTCTCGTTCTTTATTGTTTCTGATCTGTTGCATCATTCTTTCCTTTATTTAACCTTTAATTTTGTTATTATTTGGAATGTCTGCATCACTGACAGGGGCAGCATTTTTTGACCTAACCAAATGTCATTTACTGCGAGGTCATTTTTTCAGGCAGTACAGAACCAAGCATATTGCTATGGGACTCACATAAATCTTAATCCAGACCAGCTAATAACGCAAGTTCTATTTACCAAAGGACATCAGTGAAATAGATAAACGTATGAACAAAATGCTGGAAATGTTATGGTTGTTATTTCCAATTCCTGTCTTTTGTATTTACTTTCTGACATCGTCTGTGGTAGGATGTGGAATAGCATCTTTCTGTGTAATAGCCTGTGCATCTGAATTACATTTCTTCCAACATTACTGCGCTGAGAGAGTGTTTCTGTCATTAAGTTATTTGATAGACAAGAACAAAGTTGCGATCGAAATATTTGCAACGGAAAGAGTGCTTAAAGGGGAGGTGGAATCATAATGTCTGAATTTTAACAAAGCATAGATTGGTTTATTAAGCGTCAGCATTGAAGCCAAGATGGTGACTGGGCATATAATCGAGCTGGAAGTGGATAGGTTTTGTGATGGACAGAATACTGAGACACAAATGAATTTTGTTTATTTAAATTCGGTATTGTGAACAGTCTCGTTCTCAGATGTTTGTGAGGGCGGGGGTGTGGGCGGTTCTGACATTTGTGGGTAATCAATGGAATTTGCATTTGAAACTGAAGACAATAGTTTCTGTCTTTGTCAAATATAGATAACAGAAATAGCAAAGAAGTTCGCCATGGTTGAAGAGATTAATAAATGGATAGAGATGAAGAAACTTACCAGGAACACCAACAATAGCGTGGATAGGATAGTAACCCGCCTGGATAATCAGCAGTGCACCCATATCCGAGTTGTTAATGTTGCCCAAGACCAGGAAAAATAGAATAGACCCAAGGATAAACCCCTGTCCATTGTTGCAGCATTCCAGTCGCATGTTCTCAGATTCTGATCCATGAATGGATCATTCCACACTATTCTCAGATGTTTAAATCTCCTTCTTCTGTCTCTGCAGCTGCTGATCCCTTTGAGCGCTGGAGTTAATGCATCTGCTGCTCTCATGGCATAAACCATTGCAAGAGACCCCTTACTAATAGGAGATGGAAAGCATCCAGTGGCATAGCTAGGATCCATGGAGACTTGCATCACTCACAGTCACTGAACAAACAGCTCTATTTAACCCCTTTCAGTAAGGTTCCTTCAGTTCACAAAAACTACTGGACTGGATTGAATGTTGGCACGTTGGCTATTGATCATGTTTCCCATCACCCATTGCTCTCGCGAAGTTAGTAGTGAGGGAGAATGCTGCATGTCTTCTTATCGCAGGCTAGATGATTCTGCTGCGTTGTCCATTTGCAATACTGTAACCGGCTGAACCTCGCACCACCACCACCCTCAAAAACCACAATCTACATGCTGTTACCGTGCAGATCTCTCCTCGACTAGAACAGGCACTAGCCAATATGTTAACAGTGGATATATTTGCACTGCAATACATAGGAAATGTGAATTTGCCTGGGCATTCCTTTAATTGGTCTAATAAGGCAATTTTGTATCTTCAACATTCAATGTGCTTTAGCACTTATTTTAAATATAAACTCACAAACACCTTAACACACTTTATTAAGCACAAGTTTCTTCACATTCTCCTCATTGTAACATCATGCCAGGGTTTAGTCTGGTGAAAGCCCTTTGCTGATTAAACCTGCACACAATACATCTAACAGTCTCTCAACAAATAACTATCATTGGGAAAGATACATTTACTTTGGTACTTTAATTATTTTGCATGACCAGCCACATATCATTTACTTCCTGCTGTGTAAAAAATCTATTTGTGACATATGACCAAGCACATCCGGATCTGTTTCAACAACAGCATTTCCCAAAATCTCACTATTTAATGAACATAAACGTGAATGATGATATTTGTTGTTCATATCTGAAATATCTTGCAAAGAGCTACTGGCCAAACACTGATCCTTCTGACACCCCAAAGCCTTCACTGCAGATAATTATACTACTCTCTCCACTCTCTCGATTATCCAACTGTTAATACATTCGGTGTATTCGACCCCTACCTACCCATGGACTCTAACATTCTCTACTCACCTCTATTCAACCATGTCAACCATCTTTTGAAAATTCAAATATTTCATTTCCACTCGTTCTCAATTGTCGATGTCACAACGGACAACCTCCACAATATCCAGCAGGTTTATCAAAGATCAAGATCATTTCCCCTTCCTGAATCTAGATTGACTCTTCGGAATCATGACATTATTTTCCAAGTGTCGAGATTAGACTTACAGTGTGGAAACAGGCCCTTCGGCCCAACAAGTCCACACCGACCCGCCGAAGCGAAAACCCACCCATACCCCTACATTTACCCTTACCTAACACTACGGGCAATTTAGCATGGCCAATTCACCTGACCCGCACATCTTTGGACTGTGGGAGGAAACCGGAGCACCCGGAGGAAACCCACGCAGACACGGGGAGAACGTGCAAACTCCACACAGTCAGTCACCTGAGTCGGGAATTGACCCGGGTCTCAGGTGCTGTGAGGCAGCAGTGCTAACCACTGTGCCACGTGTCTAGTTGTCACATTCCTTACAAAAGGTTCCAAAGTTTTTCTTCCAGCTTACATCAAGCTAACCACTGTTTAGTTTGTTGTTTGCTCTCTCCGTCCTGTTTTAAATATTTAGTTTTACAATCGCTGCTTTCCAGTCTGGAGGATCCTTTCCAGAATCTAGCCAGCTTTGAAGAATAATCAGTAATTCTTTCACTAGCTCTCCTGCCACCTCCTCAATACTCTGGGATGTAGCCCATCAGATGCAGCATAATACCAATCTTAAATTCAGTGAGGTTTTGAAAGACATACCTTTTATTATTTCTAATTTTCTGCTGTTCGCCATTTTCACCAGTCACTCTGTTCCCCTGTATTTCTGGAAGTTTCTTTCTGTATCTTCCTCAGGGAGATGGACACAATATGTTGCTCTCAGAGGACAGATTGGTTCTGTCAGCCAGTGAATATCTCGGAGGACTGCACTCCAGTGATGAGGGATATGTTACTCACTCCTGCCTGGAAATTTTAGGAATTAATCCAGTTGAATTCGTGGTGAACATCTGCACAGTCCTGCCACTGGTGTGAGGCTACACAGTATACTGAAGGAGGGGACACAGCTCAGTGACCACCTCAATTTTGAAACAAATTGGTTTCATACCTGACTCCTGGTCCAACTGAAACAAATGTCCCGGGAAATCCCAGGAAAGATAATGCACTGTCCTGCACCACCCGTTTGATAGAGCTTCCATTCTGTGGAGCCTCATCTCCATTTGTTTACCATGGACCCAGACACTCTGTAAATACAGTGTACAGAGTGGGGTCACCAGACCCAGCAGCTGACAATACAAACCCGAGATAAGCATCCACAGAAACTCCATTGATTTTCCAATGACAAGAACAAGTCAATTCCCCACACGGAAGGTGCACGCGCTCAGTGTTGGAAATTATTTCCACTCCTGAGTTTCTCTTCCTGGCTGAGAAAGCCATTACATCTCTGCACACTTCCACATTAACAATTTCTCTCTCCAAAGAATTAGTTGACATGTAACATTACCTTTCTCTACATCTCAGCAACTGTAAGTGCAGCACTAGTATTGCTAATGAATTTGATCATCACACTCAGAGAAGAGAGATACAGGGAACCTAACTCACTTTAAACAGGGACAAATCTAAATGGATGCAATATTCAGGAATATGGGAAAACGGGGGAATGTGAGAATAACTTGCGATTTTGTTTTCCTTTCAGTTCATCATCAGCAATCCCTTTGCTCACTTTTTATTTTTTTTCTCTCTTTTTCTGGCCATTTTTCCATCCATTCAATTTAAACCTGGCCCCCACCTCTCTCTCCAACCCAACCATCCATTATACCAGGATAAATAATATTATTTCCCAGTTTGCTTTCAGTTGTGAAACAGGGTCACTGGACTCAAACCGTTATCTGCATGTCTCCTGACAGAGGCTGCCATACCTGCGAGATTCTCCAACACTTTCAGATGCTGGAAAATTTTATTTTTGATCTCTACCACCCACCGTCCCTTGGTTTATTTCACCTTTCATGCTGTTGTTTCTCGGGATGCCAGCATCACGGGCAAGGGTAGCATTTGTTGTCCATCACTAATTGTCCTTGACTATGCGGCCATTTATCAAGAAAAAATGGACCCAACAATGTTGTTGTGTGTCTGAAGTCACACTGAGCTCAGACTGGGTAATAATGTTAAGTTTCTTTAGCAAAGACTATCAGTGAAATAATGAAAATAAATCTTAACGGTTTCTGGTTTCCATGAGTGAAATTATGTTTCATTCCAAGTTTTGTCATTCGAATTTAAGCTCTGTCATCGGCTGTGGTAGGATTTTAAACACTGACTTGGAGTCACAGCCCATGCCTCTGAATTACCTGTCTAGTTACATGATCACTCTGATACAGAGTCCTTATTGCCTCGTCCGTATTCCTTAGTTCCTGCCAGAGACAGATGGCGGGGAAATCAATTTAACTACCAACAATCAAACGGATTTTGGGGACAAAAGCGAAAGAGAGATTGAGAGACAATTTCATGTAAGATCACCGATTTCAGAACGCTGAAATGAAGACATTTCGACAGCATCCTGCAACATGAGCCAGTATTCCTAGGAACACTAGGTGAAGGGGATATTGGCATCAATAAAGATGAGGGAGAGTTTTAGATGAACATTTGTTCTGCAACTTTGCAACTGGGTGTGGGTTCATCAGACTCTTCGACTCATTGGGCTGTATCTAACAATAGTTTGTCTCAGTGACATTTTTATTGAGTGTGACAGAGGGATTGTCTGTACCAGACTGAACTAGTTTCATGGTGCTATCTTATCGAACTCACCACATTAACTACCCACTCAATCTCATAGTGTTCCTCGCATTCAATGCCACCCCGATTCTCCAACACAACATGGCTGGAGGGACGCACCATCGCACTGATGCCCCTGGCTATTCTATGATCACTGACACTTGTTCCATCTTTCAAAGGCCAATGGGCACACTGTTGTACTTCCTCAGTTTGGAGCCACACTGCACAGGTGACCCCGAGCATGGCAGATAAGGGGAACTAACACCACGGTTTTACAACAGGGGCACAGAGGTCCCCGTGGATGGGCCAGTATGGGGGTCCGTTCTGTTCCCAGAGGAGTCCTGAGCATGGTCTGAGCTCACCAGCCAGCTCAGTGCAGTACCTGCGGTCTCTCTCTCTCTCCCTCACACCCACGCACACACTTTGAATATGAATTCCAGGTAATGTTCCAAAGAATTCCCATTTTCAGGTACAGGAACTTTAAGCCATTCAACCTCCTGGGTTCCTGCAAAAATATGCACTTATTTTATATCCAATCACAATTAGTAATTCTGGCTATTTCACTTTGACTCATTTTATTGTATTCAGCCAAACACTTCTAAACACTTGTCCTGTTATGAAATACAATTTTGAGCAGAGAACTTTTTATCCTCAGCTGTTATCTTGACCGTTATCTGAATTGTATCATTTTCCTTGTTATGAAAGTTTCTCTTGCCCTTTGCCTGTGCCTGTTTCTGTCTGTAACAGTTACATAGTCTCCCACTCAGTTGGCTCGACGGCTGGTTTGTGATACAGAGGGAGGACAGCAGCGCAGGTTAAATTCCCCCACACTGACAGGGGTTACCATGAAGTGGACGCTCTCTCAACAAAGGGTCATCGAGCATGTTCAATCCACTCTAAGCTGCACATCTCTGTATTCTGAGAGGAAACTGGAGCATTAGGAGGGAAGCCACAGAGATATGTGAAGAATGTTCAAACTCACCTGAGTTTAGAATTGAACCCAGCTCCTTGGTGATGAGCGGCTGCAGTGCTAACCACATATCCATCATATGCCTCAGTTGGTTTTGTTAATTACTTAAAGCTGACTGAAGAAATCCACCTGGCTTGTTCTGATAACTGAACCTGACCCAGTCTTAGACGTTTATAATCGGTCATATTACCAACCTGGTTACATTCAAAATTTGTGGTGAGCAGTGGAGGAGTGGGACTAGAAATGACAACAGTGACACCCTACAACCTCAGTCAAAACCGGAACGAGGAGAAATTCACAAAGTGGGAATTCATTCAAGTGGGCATTCCCTCACCCAGAAGATTGGGAGGGCTGAATCTTCATATTGTATCAAGGCTGGCTTTGTCTGATTTTCCATAGACAGGTGAATCAGGGATCATTGTGAAATCAGAGAAAAGTGCAGCTGGGAACACAATGAGATGAACCGTGACCTTATTGACTGGTGGAATAGTGTCAAAGTGCCGAATGGCCCAGTTGTGTCTGCCAGCCCTATGTTCTGATTATCCATTCAGCCCTTTGGTCCTGCTGTGCAGTAAAAGTTTGAGGCCAATCCGATGGTCTTGGTGTAGTTTGGCAAATGCATTGGAAAATCCAGGCTGGGTCAGGCAGTGACCCCCTTCCCCCAATCCCTCTTTTCAGGCTTCTCCTCTCTGTAACTTCTGCTCCTGATGTAGGTCATGTTACAGGCCCAGATTCGCATTGAATAGAGCCCCCATGCCTAACTAAGGTCAACTCAGACAAACCCTGTGCTGTCTGTGAATGCGACATTTTACATCATGACTTCCAGGAAAATAATCAATTATTTTCCAAAAACATGTATAAGAAGGTAAGAAATAGGAACCTGCGCTGTCATTCAAGAAGAACATGGCGGATCTACTCCACTGCTCAACTCCACTTTCCTGCTAACCCCTTGCATCCCTCAACTCGCTGAAATGTCACAAACCAATCCACCCATCTGTAAATACAATCAGTGACCCAACCTCCACTACTCTCGGGGTTAGGAAATTCCAGCCATTCACTACCTTCTGAAAGAAAACATTTCTTTACATCTCCGTTTGAAATCGATATTCCTTGTTCTGTATCTACATCCCTGACTTCGAGACTCTGCCCTGGTGTGGAATCACATTCTTAATACCGACCTTGTCAAGCCACCTCTGTATCTTCGAGTAAAAAGTGATGTCTGCAGATGTTGGAGATCAGAGCTGAAAATGTGTTGCTGGTTAAAGCACAGCAGGTCAGGCAGCATCCAAGGAACAGGAAATTCGACGTTTCAGGCAAAAGCCCTTCAATCAGCCCATTCCTGATGAAGGACTTTTGCCTGAAATGTCGAATTTCCTGTTCCTTGGATGCTGCCTGACCTGCTGAGCTTTAACCAGCAACACATTTTCAGCCCCTCTGTATCTTGTCCGTTTCAGTAATGGCACATTCATTCATTTAAACCACAATGAGTAATTGCCTCAGCATTTTTGATGTATTCAATAGTTCAATCCTTTCATCCCAGGAACCAGTCTAATGAACCAACATTTCCGCATCAATATGCTGACGTTATGTTTTGTACACAGAAACACGCCACTCCATTGTACTGCTCCTTTTTGGGAGTTCTCTCCATTTAATAACAGCCTGCCTTATGGTTGTCAGTGTCATCTTCAAATTCAAATGTATATTGCACTCAGCTTCCACCGTCAGGAGCTGAGTGCAGCTGTTGTAATCAGCTCTTGCCACCAGACTGATATTTGTGGTACTCCAGTAGATACTTTTTTTTCATATTGATCGATGATTCCCGACTCTCTGATTTCTAAGTGTTTACCAATTGTTATCCCATGCTAATGCTTTATCCGTCATACTATGAGCTTCTGTCCTGTGTAAGAACCTTTATATTGTGATACCTTGTGGAAAATATCTGGAAAACCTCATGTCTATCAGTCCCCCTTTATCAAGGCCGCTTGATACAGTCTCATGGATCTCCAGATAAACTTTGCATGATTTTACAGACAAAATATAGTTTGCCTTTAACAAGATCATGCTGACTCTGTGTGATGCTTTTTTAAATGCCCTGCAGTTCCTTCCTTAATAACAGACTCTCACAGATTCCCAGCAATAATGCTGAGGGTAAATGGTTCCTGCTTTCAGTCTCGCTCCTGTCTTGAAGACAGGCGCCATATTGGAGGGTCTCCAGTTTCACTGGAACTCTTCGTTAATCCAGTGAGTTATGGAATATTTCCCACAGAGCCACCAGCCACTCTCTGTGGCCACTTCTTTAAAAATAAGCTATGAATTGCTTATGATCTGTTTACCCTTGGTCTTATCTGTTTAAGAAATGCCTTGTTCCTTTTGTTAGAGACACTTCAAGAACTTACCTCCTATTACCATTTTGATTACATCATTGCAATATTTACAGTACCTTCCCCTGTGGGGAACGATGTAAAATACTGGTGGAAATTATCTGTCTGTTCCCTGTAGCCAGTTCCACAAGTCACACCCTGCAAATATCCTCAATATACTTTCCTGACTTTCTTTCTACCAAATATCACACACATCTCTTTATTCTTATATAAATGGAAAAGCTTGTGCTGCTTGTTTTTATAATTCTTGCCAATTTGTTTACATCACATCTTTTCTTTCCTTTTCTTTGCTTTCTATATTCATACAGTTATATCACGCACAATCACAATCTTTGGTCCAACTTGTCCATGCCAGCCAGGTTTTCCAATATAAACTGGTCCCATCTGCCTGCATTTAGCCCATATGGCTCAAAACGGTTCGCATTCATATGTTTGTCAAATGTCTTTTAAATGTTGGAGCTGTACTTTCATCTGCCAGTCTTCCTCTGGCAGCTCATTCCATGAACATCACCCTCTGTGTAAAAAAAGTTAGCTCTTCCTCCCTTTTAAATCTTCCCTCTTAAACCTATGCACTCTATGATTTAATTTTCCTATCCTGTGGAAAAGATCTTGGCTTTTCATCCTACCTATGCCTCCCATGATTTTATAAATTTCTACAATGTAACCCCTCAACCTCCTAAACCCCATCTGATACTAACTTCAAGAACAAGCATTTAAAAATAAGCACTGCAAATTTGAAACAATATTAAAAGCGACTGGTAAACAGCACTCAGCCCAAACTTCATTCTGTTATTTGTTTTGTCTTTATGTTACAATACTAAGGCAGCAGGAAATTGTTACTAGCACCAATAAGACGTCAAGCAACTGCATTCCTTTGTCTGATGATCTCTACAGAGAAAATGTATCTCTGGCCACATCTATATAACACCACATGTTCAACATTGTGCCTCCTGGCCTCCCTATGACCTTGTGTGCCTGTGTCTTCTTTATCTTTCACTCAATAGAGAGAACCCCTTTCCCCCAGTCACATCTTAATTTAAACTAATTTTATATCATTTTCTCGTTCACCAGTGCTAAAAGCCTGATTATCTCTTCTCACATCCTCTTTTCCCTGTCACTTACCCCCACCTCTGCCAAGGGACTAAAATGCCAATTTTCCAATCGTTTTCAGTTCTTTCGAAGTGTTACACTGGACTTGAAACGCTAACTCTTTTTCTCTATCTTTGCAGATGCTGCCAGACCCAATGAGGTTCTCAAGAAATGAATAAGCAGAGAACAAATTGTCAATTCAACAAATAATTATGGATACTGGAAATAAAAACACTAATATTTCTGGAGAAACTGGGAAGGATCACTGGGTCTGAAAGATGAACTGTCCTTTCACTCCACAATTTGCAGCCAGACCTGCTTAGTTTCTTCTGCATTTCCTGTTTTTGAACAAGTTCCAAAGACGTGCGTCAAATCTGCTCAAATGCCCTGTCCAGCACGGAGCGTGGTACATTGGGAAGTGAACGATAATGCAAAGGGCACAAAGTTCATTGGCTCTGAAACGACATAAGGCTGGCAACACTGCCATGACAGACCTCTTAATCACTGTCAGGGAGAAAATCAGAGGACAAAACATTCACTTCATATACAGAAGATGGTATTACTGGAAAGAAAATGATTGAGATGAATATGTTAATGTATCTGATTAATGTAACAAATTGGAGGTGTGACATCAGCAGAATGAAAATATGAAAGTGGATGTGTTCACACATCAGAAGCCAGGTGAGGTCACTGAGTACAGGGCTGATGGGTGAATGGGTCTCGGTGTGAACTGGGGGAAATCAATCAGTAGAATTGATTTGAAGATATTGCAGCTCACACTGGGTTATCATGTGATGCTGTAGATCTCAGCAGCAGTCGTAGCAGAATTGCATTCAATCACAACCCATATTTTTTTCCCCAGGATAATCCATCGCTGTACGATTATCATCAAGTCGTGTGATTGTTCAGGGACGAGTGTAGGTGCACATGCCAGAGTCAGAACCATGTGTATCTAAACCTGATGACAACCCACTAAAGCTACCACACTTGGCTGGTTAAATTCCAAACAGCAGAACTACCATCTGATGGAGAAGGGGGAAGTCAGCCCAAGACTAACAGATAAGATCGAAGCTCCGCATTCTTCCCTCATTCAGTCATCAATGTCGATGGACTATTAAACAACTTACTGGAGGAGAGGACTCCACAAATATCTCCATCCTAAACAACGGAACAGCCCTGAACATCAGTGTAACAGGCAAGGATGTGGTATCTGCACCATCCTCAGCCAGAAGTGTTGAGTAGATAATCCAGCTCACCCTCCTCATGATGCTCACAGATTCATAGATGCCAGTCTTCAACCAATTCGCTTTGCTGCACGTGACATGAAGAAACTGCTGAACACAGTAGATATGACAAGGGCAATGGGCCCTGACACCATTCCTGCAATAGGACTGAAGACTTGTGCTGCACAACAAGCCGTGTCCCTGGAGAAGCTGTTTCATTTCAGCTTCAACTCTGACATCTTCCTGGCAATGTTAAAAATTACTCAACTACATCCATTGAGTTTTAGAGTCATTGAGTTGTACAGCATGGAAACAGACCCTTTGGTCAAATCTGTCCATGCAGACCAGATATCCCAACCCAATCTAGTCCCACCTGACAGCACCCGGCCCATATCCCTCCAAACCCTTCCTATTCATATACCCATCCAAATGCCTCTTAAATGTTGCAACTGCACCAGCCTCCATCACATCCTCTGGCAGCTCATTCCATACACGTACCACCCTCTGCATGAAAAAGTTGCCCTTTAGGTCTCGTTTATCTCTTTGCCCTCCACCCTCAGGCTCTTGGCCTGTATTCCTGACGAAGGGATCTTGCCAGAAAGGTCGATTTTACTGCTGTTCGGATGCTGCCTGAACTGCTGTGCTTTTCCAGCAACACACTAATCTAGACTATGGTTTCCAGCATCTGCAGTCACTGTTTTTACCCTCTCACCCTAAAACTTTGCCCTTTAGTTCTGGACTTCCCGACCCCAGGGAAAAGACTTTGCCCATTTATCCTATCCATGCCCCTCATAATTTTGTAAGCCTCTATAAGGTTACCCCTCAGCCTCCGACGCTCCAGGGAAAACAGCCCCAGCCTGTTCAGCTTTTCCCTATAGCTCAAGTACTCCAACCCTGGCAGCATCCTTGTCATCTTTTCTGAACCTTTTCAAGTTTCACAACATCTCTCCGATAGGAAGGAGACCAGAATTGCAAACAGTATTCCAGCAATGGCCTCACCAATGTCTTGTACAGCTGCATACTCAGTCTCATAACAAGGGAATGACGACAGTCTGACCATTTAATATGCCCTCACTCCCGTCGCGATAGTCACATTGGTGGGAGTTCTTTTTGACAGAGCTGTCAAGCAGCTCAGAAATAAAATGCTCAGTGTGGTTTCCGATAGATCCCCATGTGGAGATGGTGCTGTTGTGGAAATGTCACTGGATTACCAATCCAGACCAGTCTAATGGTCTGGCAGCTGGTGGAAGTTAATAATAATTAATGAAATATCAAGATGCAAAACCTGGCTTCAGTAACAGTGACTTTGAAGCCAATGTCGATTTTAAGCGCCAATTTGCTTCCCCAATGTACTTTCATAAAGTGAATCTCCCGTGCTTTCCTGGCCTGGCCTCAAAGTGACTCCAGACACACAGACACGTGATAAATTCTTGAATGGTATCGGAAACAGCCCAACAAGACCCTCAATTGTATCAAACTGCTCTGGGTTCTCAAAGGATAATCCCGGACAGAACACCCAGCACCAGTCTCGGCATTGGAAAAGGGAATTAAAAACACAGTCCCATCACCATGCCGAGATCTCCTTCCTAACATCTGAGGGCTTGTAACAACATTTACAGAGCTTTCCCACAGACTGCACAGAAACATCGGGAAAGGTGGAGGTCTTTCGACACGTTGAGCCTTCACCATTCTAGTTCATGGAGAAAACCTCCTCAATGCAGTTTTCTCCACACAAGGTTCATATCCCTCAGTATGTTTAAACATCGGGACATATAAAATAAAAATTAGTGTCGTCCCTTCGGCCCATCAATTTTGCTCCTCTATTGGCAGTTCTCCAATAATGTGTGCTTATTAAACACGATTTGGCTGCAACACGATTCACGAATTGTGCACCTTTCTTTATAAAGCGAGCTCCCGTTCACTGTGACATGATTAAATCCCCCACACCAGCTGAACAGCAAACCCAACCCCAGGGTCATCTGTCTGCAAAATGCACCCTCAATGTGTTCAGCTAAACCAGGAATGTAATCCATTCTGAACGTCTTGAAACGGAGCCTGAAACTGTGAATTGTTAGCGAGGTTTGAGAAGATTTGTAGCTCAGGTTGAGATTATGGACGTATGATTCTTCCAGCTCAGCGAGCAAACCTACGTCCAGAACTGGGAATTGTAGTCGATATTTAGAAGGAACTTTCTTTCACACCAGGGGACGAATCTTGGGGAGAAATTTTGGGACGACAGAGTGGCTCAGTGGTTAGCACCAGGGACCTGGGTTCAATTTCCACATTGGGTTAAATTATGCATGAAGTTGCACATTCTCCCTGTATCTGCATGGGTTTCCTCCAGGTGCTCCAGTTTCCTCCCATAGTCCAAAGATGTGCTGGTCAGGTGAATTGGCCATGTTAAATTGGCTATAGTGTTAGGTGTGCTAGTCAGGGGAAAATATAGGGTCGGGGAATGGGTCCGGATGGGTTACTCTTCGGAGGGTGGTATGGACTTGTTTTGTTGAAGGGCATCTTTCCTTACTGTCGGGAATCTACTGTAACCAGAAACCCGCAGTAGTGTCCTGTGGTCAGTCCATTCGCGTGCTTTCTGGTGAAGAGCTTGGTGAAAGGAACAGTGCTGTATTCAGTAACTGTAGTGTGAAAGTGGTATATTTCCAGCATTATTACATTACAATGTATGGTTTAAAGATTTACGTAGACTGTGTTGTTGTTTGTGTTAGGCTAACTATTTTTAATGATTTGATTTTTCCTGACTTTATTGGGTCTTCGCCCCTTACCCTCTTTTTCCCATAGCCCCCATTATTTATATTGCACCGCTTTCTATAATAGTGTTCCACAGGTATACAGCTGCCGCGTTATCAGAGAACAACCTGTAATGATCGCTGATTCTCTATCTTCACACCATATTCCTGCTCTCTCCCATCCCCTTTGTGTCTAGCAATCATTATTTACATTCAGTGCCTTGTCTTCCACAGCCTGATCTGGGAGAGACTTCCCCAGGTTCACCAGTCTCTGAGTGCAGACATTTATTCTCAACTCAATGCAGAGTGGCCTGCCTGTACCTAATACGGTGGGCCCCTGTTTTAGACGTCCCAGACGGGGGAATCATCATCCCTGCTTCCATACTGTCTCCCCCATCAAAGTTTTATATGTTTCACTCATTCTCCTGCAGCTCATGGAATGCAGGTCTATTCACCCCAAACTCTGCTCCCACAACAAGCCTGTCATCTCAGAGATCAGTCTGGTCATCCTTCACTGCTCTCCCTCAATGTCAGATTTGTCCTTTATTAGGTAAGGACACTAACACGACATACAATACTGCACAATGTTCAAGATGGGATCTCACCAAGGCCCTGTACAACTGCAGGCGGACACCCTTACTCCTGTACTCAAATCCTCCTGAAATGATGGTCAACGCAAGACTTATCTTCTTAACTGCTTTCACTGTCCATAATCAAACAATCATAGAAGCATATACTCTGTACTGTCAGAAAAGCAATATGATATACATTAGTCCCACTTTCTTACATGAGATCTGTAGCCATAAATGTTATGATACTTCAAGTACGTTTTAATGGTTGTGAGAATACCCATCGCAACTCTCCTCTCAGGAAATTTAATCCTGACTCCAATGCCCTCTGGGTGAAAAACAATCCTCATATCTTCTCTAAACCTCAACCCCTTCACTTTAAAAGTGTTCTCCCTTGTTCTTGTCCCTTTGACTAAAAGAATGCTGCTGCATAGCCACCCTGTCCATGCCCCTCATAATCTTATCCTTCTGAATCAAGTCCCCCTCAGCATTCTCTGCTCCAATGTAAACAATCCGAGCTGATCCAACTTCTCTCCATAGCTGATATGTTCCATCCCATGGAACATCCTGGCGAATCTATCTGCACCCCCTTCAGTGTAATCACATCCTTCCATAATGTGTCTCCCAGAACTCCACACAGTATTCCATCTGTGGCCAAATTAAAGTTTTGTATAACTCTTACAATCTATGTCTCAATGATTAAAGGCTGTGCTGAAAGTCGCATGTGACTTCTAAACGAACCTAATACCCTACCTAGTGACATTCAGGGATGTGTGGAGAAGCACCCTCTGAGATTCCTAGTGTGCTGCCATTCTTTGAGTACTCTCCTGTCTGGTTCCTTCTTTCAAAGTGAATCACCACATATTTATCAGGGTTACATTTCATCTGCCATTGCTGTGCCCATCTGATCATTCCATCTATATCTTCCTTTAACGTAAAACCTTTCTCATCACTGCCAACCACCCGGACAATCTTTGTGCTCTGGCAGGAGACAGAGAGTACTGGTAGAAAGCTGTTTGTGTGATTGGAGACCAGTCTCCCCTGACATATCACATGGACCAGTGCTGTATCCCTTATTATTTGTGGTATTGAGAAATGATGTAGATGCGAATGTGGAGGAGGGGGGAGGGTGGTGTGATGACAGTGTGCTACAGAAGCTGGAATCTGTACTTAAACCAACACATGCTGGACATCACAGTGATCACAGTGACGTAGACATCATCCATGGAGAGAGAGAGCACATAGCCCTTCATTGCCTATATTCTGATTCCCTTCAAACAAAGGCAAATTTAACTTTACCTTCCCCTATTTGCGTATGTTCCTCCCAATACAATTTACTTTATTGTTGTAGGGCTAACCTACTGTATGGATTCTTTAAAAATCCTCCTGATATCCAACTATACCACATTCACTTGTTCTCCACTGTTTATATCGGCAAGGGACATCTTCAAGCAAAAGGTTTGGAAATGTTGCATTCCCTTTCAGAAATATAGCATCATTCCTTAGACGTTTGCTATCCCTTTCCAAGTGACCAATATCGCATTCTTTATAATAAATTCCGACAGATTCCCCGCTGTGAACAATAAGCTAACTGAGCTGTAGTTCACTATTCTCCCTCTTCTACAATATGTAAATCCTTAGACTGCATTTATAACCTTCCAAATTGAATATGGAAAAATGCAATGATTCCCAATGCAATTATTATGTCCATTTCAGCTTTCTCTGAAATTCTGGTATGAAGTACATTTGGTCTGTCAGAATTATCAATGTTCAATCCAGTTATGTTTTCAACTGTTGCCTGGTCACTGATATGAATGATTTTAGTCTTTAGTTACACAAGTCCCATGGTCACTTGGTATTTCTGGGAGATTTTCTGGACCTTTCTCCGTGAAGACAAATATAAAGTAACTGTTTAGTTTCCCGGTCATTTTTTGTTCTCCACAAAAAATTATCCTGTCCACACATTCACCCTTCCACCTTTGACCTTGCTTTTATTTTCCTTTCAAATATTAAAAGAGGTTTGTGGTCAGTCCTTTTGTTTCTGCTTAGTTTGTGTTGCCGTTCTCTTTATAATTTACTTATCAGTTTATCCGTGCCCTTTTGTTGCGTCCACAATTTCAATGAATCCACAATATATGACCCTTATCTATCGCACTTTCTTCGATCTAATGCAATTCTTAACTTCTTTTGTTCACCATCGTTGATTCACCTTTCACTTTTGCGATTTCTGCCTCGGAACAATATATGTGTATTGTAGACCTTACAATGCTTCTGTAAATAACAGACCTTGCCTGTCTTTTATTAAGTCACTTTAATGTACTTTTCAAATTCACTAAAGTCAAACTTATTCTCGTATCTTAATGGCTTGCACGACTCAGGTATATGCCCGTAATATAAGAAAAAAACTGCTTGTATTCAGACGTCATGAAAAGTTCAATATATTAAGATCACTATACCCCAAAGCTCCTCTACAGCAAAGTCTTCGATTTGCTCTTCTGATCACACAACACCAATTCTAAAATTGCCTGATCAACAGCTCGGTGGTTAACACACTACTAAAGCAACCCGGCTCATACACACTCAACATTAACATTCACTTGGGTAAACACTGGTTAGATGTAACTTGAATCTGTCCATTATTACAGCAGTACTCACAAACCTGTATATCTAATTTCCTATTTATAACATACCCAGCATTAGTATTGCAGCTTTCACGTTGATACGTAACCCTCATGAATGTTTGCTTCTCCTTGCTGTTTCTGAGATCCACCTTACCAGATTCTGTGGAATCTGAGTGACATGGACTCTGGCGACGTTAATGGCAGATTCAGGCAAGATGATTGGTGAAGTATATCTCAACATGGTTATTATCTCACCACATCTTCCCCGTTCTTCGCAAGCATCATTGTGAGATTTTCTCCAGATCTACCAATATGCTGGTGAAGTACCGAAGGACAATGAACTTTCAGCAATTCTGTGTATTCCCCAGACAGCTGAGACTGCTCTAACCTGGGTGGGAACCTTACAACAGGCTGGTAAAGCATTGCTGCTGCTGTACCGCATCTTAGTAAGCTCACATCTGGAGTAGTGCACAGAGATTTAATCTTCTCACTGAGGAAAGGATGTTGGAATAAACTCAAAGATTGTTCCCTCAGCTGATTTCTGCAACGAACGTGTTAATCAGATTATCCCTGCAATGTGGAAGCAGGCCATTTGACCCATCGACTCCACAATGATCCTCTGAAGACCGTCCCATCTAATCCCACCACCGACCCCACCCAATCTTAACCTGGCATTTTCCATTACTGATGCACCTGGCCTCCATTTCCCCCGATATTATGGGTAACTTTGCGTGGCCAATCTAACATGCACATCGAGGGACGGTGGGAGGAAACTGGAGACTGAAATTGAACTAGGATCTCTGGTGCAGTGAGGCAGCAGTGCTAACCACTGAGCTACCCATTGTGGACAACCCAACTTGCCAGCATAGTTCAGCCCTTGAAAAGTGACATTTGAGCAGGGAGATTCCATAAGTCCCCAAATCTGTCATTGAGCAACAGGAGGTGGACATTGAGATCTTGAGCGGCTTGGTCAGGAACAGGACCAGGACATGCAAGTCCATTGAGACTACAATGTAGGAATACCAGGAGGACATTCAGTCTAGTGAAGGTGTAAAGCAGGAACAGAATGAGTCCAATCAGCCACTCATGCCTCTTACACAGCAATTGGAGCAGATCTTTTACAGCAGATGAATGCATGGCTGAGGAGCTGATGTATGGGAGAAGGATTGATTTTTTTGGATCATTGGAATCTCTTTTGGGGTAAAAGTGATTTTTACAAGAAGGGCGGATTGCACCTAAATTGGAGGGTGACTAATATACTGGCAGGGAAATTTGCTAGAGCTGCTTGGGAGGATTGAAACTAATAAGGTGGGGGGGGGGGCAGGGAGATCGTGAGGACAGAGATCGATCTGTGACGGGTACAGTTGAGAACAGACGTGCGTCAAACAGTCAGTGCAGGCAGGGACAAGGGAGGAATAATAAATTAATCTGCATTTATTTCAATACAAGGGGCCTAACAGGGAAGGCAGGGCATGGTTAGGAATGTGGGACTGGAATACCATAGCAATTACGGAAACATGGCTCAGGGATGGGCAGGACTGGCAGCTTAATGTTCCAGGATACAAATGCTACAGGAAGGATAGAAAGGGTGGCAAGAGAGGAGGGGGAGTGGCATTTTTGATAATGGGTATCATTACAGCTGTGCTGAGGGAGGATATTCCTCGAAATGCATCTCGGGAAGTTATTTGAATGGAACTGAGAAATAAGAAAGTGATGATCACTTTATTTGGATTGTATTATAGACCCCGCAATAGTCAGAGGGAAATTGAGAAACAGACTTGTAAGGAGATCTCAACTACCTGTAAGAATAATAGGGTGGTTATGGTAGGGGATTTACACTTTCCAAACATTGACTGGGACTGCCATAGTGTTAAGGGTTTAGATGAAGAGGAAATTGTTAAGTGTGTACAAGACAATTTTCTGATTCAGTATGTGGATGTACCTAATGGGGAAGGTGCAAAACTTGAACTACTCTTGGGAAATAAGGGAGGACAGGTGACTGAGGTGTCAGTGGGGGAGCACTTTGGAGCCAGCGACCATAATTACATCCGTTTTAAAATAGTGATGGACAAGGAGAGAAC
Organism: Hemiscyllium ocellatum; assembly: GCF_020745735.1. Taxonomy (NCBI): domain Eukaryota; kingdom Metazoa; phylum Chordata; class Chondrichthyes; order Orectolobiformes; family Hemiscylliidae; genus Hemiscyllium; species Hemiscyllium ocellatum. The sequence continues at coordinate 11,578,351 of NC_083429.1, forward strand.
AGATCTAAAAGTTGAAGTTTTAAATTGGAGGAAGGCCAATTTTGACAGTATTAGACAAGAACTTTTGAAAGCTGATTGGAGGCAGATGTTCGCAGATAAAGGAATGGTTGGAAAATGGGAAGCCTTCAGAAATGAGATAACAAGAGTCCAGAGAAAGTATATTTCTGTCAGGGTGAAAGGGAAGGCTGGTAGGTATAGGGAATGCAAGATGACTAAAGAAATTGAGGTTTGGTTAAGAAAAGGAAGGAAGCAGATGTCAAGTATAGACAAGATAGATCGAGTGAATCCTCAGAAGAGTATAAAGAAAGTAGGAATATACTTAAGAGGCAAATCAGGAGGGCAAAAAGGGGACATGCAATAGCTTTGGCAAACAGAATTAAGGAGAATCCAAAGGGTGTTTACAAATATATTAAGGACAAAAGGGTAACTAAGGAGAGAATAGGGCCCCTCAAAGATCAGCAAGGCGGCCTTTGTGTGGAGCCACAGAAAATGGGGGAGATACTAAATAAATATTTTGCATCAGCATTTACTGTGGAAAAGGATATGGAAGATGTAGACTGTAGGGAAATAAATGGTGACATCTTGCGAAATGCCCAGATTACCAAGGAGGAAGTGCTGGATGTCTTGAAACGGTTAAAAGTAGATAAAGCCCCAGGACCTGATCAGGTGTACCCGAGAACTCTGTGGGAAGCTAGAGAAGTGATTGCTGGGCCTCGTACAGAGATATTTGTATAACTGATTGCCACAGGTGAGGTGCCGGAAGACAGGAGGTTGGCAAACGTGGTGCCACTGTTTAAGAAGGGTGTTAAAGACATACCAGGGAACTATAGACCGGTGAGCCTGACCTCAGTGGTGGGCAAGATTCTGGAGGGAATCCTGAGGGACAGGATGTACAGGTATTTGTAAAGGCAAAGACTGATTCGGGATAGTAAACATGGCTTTGTGCGTGGGAAATCATGTCTCACAAACTTGATTGAGTTTTTTGAACAAATAACAAAGAAGATTGATAAGTGCAGAGCAACAGATGTGATCTATATGGACTTCAGTAAGGCGTTCGACAAGGTTTCCCATGGGACACTGATTAGCAAGGCTAGATCTCATGGAATACAGGGAGAATGAGCCATTTGGATACAGAAGTGGCTAATAGATAGAAGACAGAGGGTGGTGGTGGTAGATTGATTTTCAGACTGGAGGCCTGAGACCAGTGGAGTGCCACAAAGATCGGTGCTGAGTCCTCTACTTTTTCTCATTTACATAAATGATTTAGATGCGAGCATAAGAGGTACAGTTAGTAAGTTTGCAGATGACATCAAAATTGGAGGTGTAGTGAACAGTGAAGAGGGTTACCTCAGATTACAACAGGATCTTCACGAGATGGGCCAATGGACTGAGAAGTGGCAGATGGAGTTGTGAGGTTTTGCATTTTGGGAAAGCAAATCTTTACAGGACTTATATACTTAATGGTAAGGTCCTAGGGAGTGTTGCTGAACAGAGAGACCTTGGAGTGCAGATTCATGGCTCCTTGAAAGTGGAGTCGCAAGTAGATAGGATAGTGAAGAAGGTGTTTTGTATGTTTTCCTTTATTTGTCAGAGTATTGAATACAGGAGTTGGAAGGTCATGTTACAGCTGTACAGGACATTGGTTCGGCCACTGTTGGAATATTGCATGCAGTTCTGGTCTCCTTCCTATAGGAAAGATGTTGTGAAACTTGAAAGTGTTCAGAACAGATTTACAAGGATGTTGCCAGGATTGGAGGATTTGAGCTATAGGGAGAGGCTGAACAGGCTGGGGCTGTTTTCCCTGGAACATGGGAGGCTGTGGGGTGACCTTATATAGGTTTACAAAATTATGAGGGGCATGGATAGGATAAATAGGCAAAGTCTTTTCCCTGGGGTTGGAGAGTCGAGGACTAGAGGGCATAGGTTTAGGTTGAGAAGGGAAAAATATAAAAGAGACCTAAGGGACAACTTTTTCACGCAGAGGATGGTGGAGCTGCCAGAGGATGTGGTAGAGGCTGGTACAATTGCAACATTTAAGAGGCATTTGGATGGGTACATGAATAGGAAGGGTATGGAGCAATATTGGCCAGGTGCTGGCAAGTGGGACTAGATTGCGTTGGGATATCTGGTCGGCATGGACGGGTTGGACCGAAGGGTCTGTTTCCATCCTGTACATCTCTCTGACTCTATGACTTGATAACTACAGTCCCCATGCTCCATCCAGAGTTTTGTCACCAAATCCTCAGGTCTCCCTGAATGTCTGAGGCAGCTCACAACACAACCTCCAGCAAACCATCCCCAGTAGCTCCACTAACTTTTCAATAACCGGAGTCAGTCAGAAACCCCTCAGCTACAAGTTAGATACCTGTTCCTTTACAATTAAAGCTGCAAATGTGTTGCTGGTCAAAGCACAGCAGGCCAGGCAGCATCTCAGGAATAGAGAATTCGACGTTTCGAGCATAAGCCCTTCATCAGGAAGCCTACTGTGCTTTGACCAGCAACACATTTGCAGCTGTGATCTCCAGCATCTGCAGACCTCATTTTTTACCCTTTACAATTATAGTCCAGGATTTTCCACGTGTTACTAACCGCACGATCAACTGCAAGAGACAAACAGAGGAATTCCGCGGGCAGGCGCACACCAAGTTTCAACCACATGAGTCAAAGCTCCTGGAACACCCCTGCCCATGGAGCACCACATGGGACATATCCGGAAGTGAACAACAGCCTGACACACACCATTTCAATGTTTCTGAGATTCACAATGCCAGCACTCGATGTACGAGGGAGTCAAAATCTAAAGCCAGGGAAAGATATTGAAAAGAAAACAAATAATTTATTAATTGATAATTTGCTGAAAATAAGAATAAGGAGATGGGTGAATTGGAATAACAGGATAAGGGAGACAATAGTGGGTCCAATCCCAAGGAAACAAATATTGAATAGAGACATTGCCAGGTCTGCTAGAATGGTCCATTGCCTCAAATTCTGAATCTGCTTTGCAGAACCTGCCCAGGCATCATAAACTGGGGTAAGGTAACAGCTAAGATGGAGAGCTGTGCAGGCCGTGCTAGTGGACTACTCCATAAACTGGACTATCTGCACAACATGGGGAGCATTGCAAAGCTTTGCCAGGATATTGCAACCGTCTACCACCACCCTCCGTCTCCGACCTTTAAGCCAGTTTTGTAACCAAATGGCTTTCATATGAACCAACCTTGTTAAACAGATGACCATGTACAATGTTGTTCAACGCCATCCTGATATCCAAATCGACAATGTGAACCCCTCTACCGCAATTCATCTTCTTAGTTGCTTCTTCAAAAATAGTCAGTCAAGTCAGTGAGATACAATATTGCTTGTTCAAAGCCATGTTGACTATCCCTAATCAGCCGTCACATTCCCAAATGCGTGAAAATCCTAGGCCTCATCATCCCTTTCAACAGCTTACCCACCACTGACGTCAGGCTCACTAACTTTTCCTTATTAACTTTCTGAAATCCTTTGAGTAGTGGCACCACGTTAGCCAATCTCCAGTCTTCCAGCACTTTACCTGTGGCTATTGATGATTCCAAGGGGCCCAGCAATCACGTTCCGAGCTTCTCAAAGAATTATAGCGTAGATCTAATAAAATCCAAGACATTTTCCTTCCTTTGCATATCTTAAGACCTCCACCAGCTCCTCTGTAATACAGACACTTTCCAAGATGTCACTACCTATTTCCCAAGTTCTCGAGCTTCCATATCCTCCTGCACAGTAAATACCGATACAAAATATTCGTTCAGTCCCTCCCCCATTTCCTGTGGTTTTGCACATGGGCAGCCTTGCTGATCTTTAAGGATGTCCTATTCTCTCCACAGTTACCCCTTTGTCCTTGACATATTTGTAGAATTCCTTTGGACTCTCCTTAACTCCATTTGCCAAAGCTATCACATGTGCCTTTTTTATGCTCCCAAATTCCCTCTTAAGTATACCCTTGTTGCCTTCATAATTTTCTAGTGATTCACTTTTAATCAGGAAAGAAGAGGCTAATGATGACCATTCCGATTGTCAGAAAAATCCATCTGGTTCACTGACACCCTTTCCGGAAACAAACTGCCATCCTTAGCTGGTCTGGCCTACATGTGACTCCAGACCCACAGGAATGTGGTTGACTGTTAACTGCCCTCTGAGCAATTGTGATGTGTAATAGATGCTTGCCCAGGCAGCGACAGCCGCATACCATGAACGAATTAAGAAACAAATCCTAAATTCCTGCTGTCCATACGTGACATATCCTTCCCTCGCATCCGTACACAGAACTTCAATTTTTCCAATCCTCCAGCATTCATTACACGTATCAGCCTTACCCTTTACCCCAACAGGGACATAATTTCTCTGTACTCCTGACGTCTCATTTTTGAAGGCTTCGCAGTTCTCAACTGACCCCCTTCGTTGTGAATAACTGTCCCAATCGACTTTGGACATTTTTTGATTAATATCATTAAAATTGGTTTTTCAACAATTTAGAACTTTAAGTTTTTGAACTAGTTCATCCTTTTCCATCTCTATTTTAAAAAAATAGAACTATGATGACTTGCCATAAAGTGCTCCCCCACTGATAGCTTAACCATCCCCTCCCCACTACCTTATCTCCAAAGGGTAAGGTGACGTTTAGCTCCTTCTCTGTAATGAAGAGCATTGGTCAAGCAGCTGCAGCACTGTAACTGAGATTGGGGTCAACACATCTTCGACTCATTAGGTTGAATCTAACAATAATTTGTCTCAGTGTCATTTCCATTGAATGTGACAGAGGGATTGTCTGCATGAGGCTGAGCTAGTTTCACTGGTGCTATCTTCTCAAACTCACCTCATTAGCTACCCACCCCACCCCATGATGTCCCTCTCATTCAATGCCAGCCCGATTCTCCCACCCATCATGGCTGGAGGTACACACCATCGCCCAGATGCCCCCGTTACTCCATGAGCCCTGGCACTGGTGCCATCTTTAAAAGGGCAATGGGCACATGGTTGAGCTTTCTCATGTTGGAACTGCCCTGCACAGTTTACCCTGAGGATCGCAGATAAGGGGGAATTACACCACAGTTTATCAAAAGGGACACGGAGGTGCTGGTGGATGGGCTAGTACAGAGGGAGACCATTCTCTTCCCAGAGGGGGCCACACTGCCAGACACACCGAGCATGGTCTGAGCTCCCCACCCAGCTCAGGGCAGTATCTGCGGTCTGACGAAATGTCCAGCAATGCAGGACAAACATCAATAACCTTCCCCACTCTGGCAGGATTAGTGTCACCGTATTCTCTCTGCTCCCTCACACTCACTGCATATCTGTTATAGCACCTACCCCCGAACAAGGCTCATGGTTCACTACTCCCACTGCTGCATGCAACACCTTCCCTCACTCGGTGGCACAGTGGTTAGCACTGCTGCCTCACAGCGCCAGGAACCTGGGTTCGATTCCCGCCTCAGGCGACTGACTGTGTGGAGTTTGCACGTTCTCCCTGTGTCTGCGTGGGTTTCCTCCGGGTACTCCGGTTTCCTCCCACGGTCCAAAAGATGTGCGGGTCAGGTGAATTGGCCATGCTAAATTGCCCGTAGTGTTAGGTAAGGGGTATATGTAGGGGTATGGGTGGGTTGCGCTTCGGTGGGTCGGTGTGGACTTGTTGGGCCGAAGGGCCTGTTTCCACACTGTAAGTAATCTAATCAAAGTAATCTAATCTAATCTACTTCACTAATAGCGTCGCATGGATACAACACTGTAGACTTATTCCCTCTGGACATGTCACCATCTCCCTCCCACACCTACACCAGCACTAACAGCAGGGTCACCCACTCCCAACCTCACTCCATCCCTTCCCATCTCCTATTCCAACAGAAACATCTTGGAATAGGACAAAAAGTGTCCAGCCGTGTGGTGGAGTGTCAGTTATCCATCTCCACGTGTGTCTGTATTTGACGCTGTGGGTATCTAAACGTGGGTGCAGGTCTGACAGTCTCTTTGGTGTTTAAAATGACACAATCTCTTCCTCAGATGGCCTTCACACCCTACTTCAGTGACAGTGGCAGAAAGTGATAACCCTCGAGGATTCAATCTGGGAGGGACAGATGGCAGCAACTCACAGCTCCATCCACACTGACAGCACCATCAACACCCACACTTCACACCCCCCCACCCCCCAACACACACACACACACACACACACGCACAATGCTGATAAATGGAGGGTGGCAAATATACTTGGGCCTGTCAGAATGGAAATGCTTACCTCTGAGTGAACCATTTTGTCAGGAGATGAGATGAATTTATTTCTCGTTCTGTGACTTGCAATGCTTAAAACTTGTGAGAAAGTATTGAAAACTCCCAAAAATGTCCCAGTAGTGGTGGATTTGATGCAGGAACAACATCGTGAAGTATCAGACAAAACCGATCTGTGCTTCCAAAGATATTATTTGAAAAATCAAATGGCCGTGCAATTTGAGAGATTCACAGGAAAGGATTTGTTATCTTCTCAGAGTGAAGAACTCTGCCACAGATGCAGTGGTGTGGAGAGTCCAGCAGAGGGAAGTATTGTATGAATCTAATCATAAACCCCAGAGGCTACCACTGCTGCCTGATAGCGCCAGGCACCCGGGCTCGATTCCACGCTCGGGCGACTGTCTGTGTGGAGTTTGTCCTTCTCGCCGTGTCTGCGTGAGTTTCCACTGGGTGCTCCGCTCTCCACCCACAGTCCAACGATGTGGATACTGGGAGAATTGGTGATGCGAAATTGTCCATAGTGCCCAGGGATGTGTTGGTTAGGGGTGTTAATGAGGGGTAAACGTAGGATAGTCGGGAAACGGGTCTGGGTGGGTTACACTTCGAAGGGTCAGTGTGGATGCGCTGGGCCAAAGGGCCTGTTTCCACACTGTAGAGGTTCTGTGAACTCTATGAACAACAGGGATAGACAGAGAGAAGTGGAGGAGGGAGACTTTGATTCCAATTTCCATCTATTTACTTTAAAAAACAACATTGCACAGCAATGCAAACAGAGGTACACACAAACTGAGATACTGACACTAACACTCACAGCACAAACACACAGAAATACGCACAGAGATATGGACATTTACACACAAACATATGAACATAACCCCACATGCAGGCACAACTTTCTTTAATACAGAGATATATACGTTTTTACTAATAATGATATCAATGCTCAGTCGGAGAAGGCAGGAGAATGGGATTCAGAAATATTTTAGCCATGATCGAATATCATGGCAGAAAAAATGGGCTGAATGGCCTAATTCTGCTCCAGGGTTCATTGCTCATATAACCTTTCCTGGAATTGTCTTTCCACGAGTTCAATTGAAGCTGAATGTGGTAAGTATTTCATTTAGGAGAGTTAATGTGTATGTGGGCAGGCCTGAGGGGCTGAATGGTCGATACATGTTAATAACTGACGACTCCTTATATATCAAAAGAGTGGTGATTGGTTTGAGGGGAACACAGTTTGAGAATAAGGGTATTTCCATTTCTGCCTGAGACAGGGATGTTCGTTTCTCTTTGAGGCTGTCTGATCTGTGGTGTTCCCACGTGGAAGCAGCAGTGAAGACTGGGTTACTGAAAGCACTCAAGGTTCAGTTCCATAGATCTTTTATGAACAAGAGAATCCATGTTTATTGGGAACAGACAGGAAGGGGATGTATAGTTACAATCACATCAACAATGCACATTCTGAATGGTGCAGTAGGCACGAGTGGCTGAATGGCCAGTTGTTGCTCCTAACCCATGTGTTGTTCACTCCAGCACTCAATAATGTTACAAAGATAAAAGTTCCATTTCAACCAGTCAACATCGATACAATGAGACGGGAGGAGACCATTCTGCCCTCGAAGGATTCGCATGAATAGATTGAAGTTATTCAATCGCGAAGTACATTACACAGTGTAGGATGAGGCCATCCAACCTTTCTAGCCTGCTGCCCAGCAACAGGGGAAACCCGGTTAACTATCATGGAATAAACATTTAGGATACATGTTTATTTTCAGGTTGTAAAGTTGTAACTTGGAGAAGTGCCTCAGGAATCAGTGTGAGATTTTCAACTACTTACAATCTATACAAATGATTTGGATGAGGGGATCGATTGGAGTGGAGACCAGTCAGCTCACTTACAAAGATGGTCATTTAACTAGATATAGAGACTCTGTAATGGGATACAGGCAGGGAAAGTTAGTGAACAAAACTTTGGCAGAAAACAGTATAATGTGGGTTAAGGAATGTCAGTGTTGTGTTGAACAGATAAAATAACAGTTAGCTATTTAAATGAAGAAACATTGATTAACTCATTGGTACAGAGGGATTTGTGTGTCCCGGTACATGAGCCACATACATCTAGTCAGCAGATTCAGCAAGTGATTGGGAAAGTGTATCGAATAATGCTGTGTCATGCAAAGTCTATCGGGTAAAATCATCGGGATGTTTTACTGCATCTGTACATGACAATGCTAAGTCTACATCGGGTGTATTGTGTGTAGTCATGAATCCCTAAACTGAAAGAAAAACATGCAATTGTTTTAGAAGCTTTCACAGATGTTTCACTTTACTCTTTGTAAGAATGAAGGCCTGATGGAATCATCGTGTGATACAGCACAGAAACAGACCCATTCAGTCCAGCTTATCTGCACGGAACAGATATTCCAAAATGATGCAGTACCATTTGGCAACATGAGCCCCATAACGATCTAAACCGTTCTTATTCATAGACCATCCATTGTCTCTTAAATGTTGTAATTTTACCAGCCTCCACCACTTTCACTGCCATCGCATTCCATACACGCACTACGCTTTGAGTAAAAAAGTTACCCTTCAGGTATCTTTTTTAATCTGTCCCCTCTCACATTAAATCACCACCCTCTGGTTTGGTCTCCTGTATCCTTGGAAAATAACCTTAGCTGTTCCTCCATCCATGTCCCTCATGACCTCTACAAGGTCAGAACAATTCAAACCTGAGAATGAGAGATGTTCATATTGAACCATACAAGCCGGTGAGGAGAGTTTTTGGGGCGTAGTTAATGGTTGAGAGAATAAAACTAAGCATTCAGTTTTAGAACAAAAAGCGAGGTCTGCAGATGCTGGAGATCAGAGCCGAAAATGTGTTGCTGGTTAAAGCGCAGCAGGTCAGGCAGCATCCAAGGAACAGGAAATTCGACGTTTCGGGCTAATGAAGGGCTTTAGCCCGAAACGTCGAATTTCCTGTTACTTGGATGCTGCCTGACCTGCTGCGCTTTAACCAGCAACACATTTTCAATTCAGTTTTAGAAGACAACATATTCATTTTAACACAGGTATTATGACGACATGAATGTATTGTACAAAAAATATGCAGACACATATAAACATACCTTCAAATTATAAATTACAAATCATTCCAAAATGGAGCAGATAACAGAATTGGAGTCATGCAATCAGGAGAATGTTCAACCAGACCTGACGTGGTCCAGGTTGGAGTTCGGGTCACATTATTGCATGTTTCCGATCAGAGAAGGAGAACATCTACTCTGTTGTAGAAGCAAAAGACCATTGCTCCATCTCTACTTGTACTTCGCTAAAGCAAGATCTGCGAGCTGAAAACAATCAGCCATCTTCAGCACTCTTTGAGGGTTCCTGTTGAGGAATCATTGGAATTTCTCCACTGCCTGCAGCAAAGGGATTTCAGCCAAATCCACCTGTTCCAGGAAGAAACCTCAGTGCTAGCAGCTTCTGTGAGGCAGAATAACTTCAGAGACAGAATAACAATGGAACATTTTCAATTTTGATTTTGTCATGAAATCAACTGTTATTTGGACAAAACTATTCCGAGCTAATATTCTGCAGAGTTTCATTTTTTTTTTCCGTTTGCCTTCAGACGTGTGGGTGGATGGGTGTGTCTGCGTGCACACGCATCTGCATCTTTGCGTGCATGTTTCTGTGTCTCAAGTTAATAGAAAAATAAATGTTGGTGTACATATTGTTAATGTCCAAACTGTACATCATTTATGCATCCATCGTAAGTTGAGTAATTTTCCTTGGGTTTTAGATTAGTTATTTTTACAAATTTAAGAAACCTGTCTAACTAGTTCCTAACATTGAACCTCACCCAGTCTGAGACTGATATCATTTACCATATCACACACTTAGTTACACTGATAATTTGACGTAACATCTGGAGGAGTGGGACTAGAAAACGAAATAATGACTCTCTAACCTCAGTAGGAACAGGGATAAAGGCAAATTTTCAAAAGGCCATTTGAGTAGGAATTCTCTTCCCCACAGATTTGTGGTACCTGTGTGTTTGCATTTATTCAAAGATGTGTTAGTTAAATATTTAACGGGAAAGTGTCTCAAGGATAATGAACTGCAGACAGGAACGTGGGGCTGAGACCACAATCTGATCAGCCACAACCTGAGTGCCTGGTGGTGCAGGGACCCACTCCCGTTCGTCAGACCTACTTCTCCCCATTCCATTCAACCCCTCAATCTGCTACACAGGAGCAGTTGGAGACTACTTGCTCCTACCCCCGGTGCACAGAAACAGAAGAGACGGTTCAGCCTCTGAATACAGTCAAATATGATTTGGTGTGGATTGGAAAACATTCTTGGGAAAAGAGTCGGTGTTACTGTGAAACAGCCCCAGCCTCTCTCTTAACAGAAGTTCCCCCGACTCCATTTATTTGTCATGTTGTAGACCTAGATTCACAGTAAATAATGACCCCATACTGTACCCGGATATTGCTCACAAAATCCTCGAGTCTCTCTGACTGTGACTATCTTTCGTAGCACTTCCAGGAAAATAACAACGATGAACCTTCTAATAACAGAATGCAAGAACATAAGAAGCAGGATTGGTCATGCAGCTCCTGCAGCGTGCCTTTCCCTTCAATAGGATCATGACTGGTCTGCTCTAGGCCCTAACTCCTGGAGTGCCTGACGAGTCAAACAACCATCCCTGTCTTCCAACTATCTCAATGATCTAACTCCCCTTCTTCTCCGGAATAGAGATGTCCCAACAGTCACTCCCCTCTGTGAGAAGGAAACACGCCGCACACATACACCGTGACCCATTGATATGAGCATAATATATGAACACCAGGTAAGAGTGACTGGCCCTGATAACAAGGCAGTATTTGACTGATAATGGTAGCAAGGAACCTAAAGAAAATGGAACATGATGGAGATTAGGAGGAATCTCCCCACTGGTTGGAGTGATTCAGGACAAAGAAGATGGCTGTGATTCTTGGACATCCACCACCTCAGTCCCGGGACACCTCTGTGGGAGATCCACAGGACAAGCATCTTCAGTTGCTCCTCAATGTCTTCCCTCCATCATAAGTTCAGAAGTGAGGAAGGTCAATGAAGATCATGCGATGTTCAGAACAATGTGTCCTCCCTCAGCTCATGTAGCAGTCTGTCTTCATGTGCAGCAAGACCCGGACATCATTCAGGCTTGTGATGTTAGAGATCGGTCACATTCATGGAACAGTCCTGCTGGACACTGTGCATTACCCCAGTAAAGGGAAGAGCTCATTTAATACCTCAAGCTCACTTCAGAGGAATGTGAGAAGGTCATTCAACCCATTAACACCATTGGATAAGAATAGAGATAGCCCATTCATTCCCTCCTGCCTATTACACAGGAAGAGAAGGAGCCCAGTTAAACACATCAAACTGTTAAACAGGAGTTGCCCAATCAGGCCCTTAAGCTTCTCCCATTTTGCCATTCAGCCCATCAATCTCATTGTAGAGAAATAGGAGCATGATATCGAAGCCCCGACATGATAAACCAATGAAGCAGAGACTGCACTGATAGCCTGTTCCTTGTCATTCCTCCTGGTTCCATTGCTAATGGTGCACAACTGATACATTAACGTGTTTTTTTGCTGGTGAAGAGGGAAGGCAAATGTTTCATGTGAAATCTCAAGGAGGCATCTTCCATCTCCGATCATGTAGACTGGTGTTCTCTATGGAGGGCAGAAGCTAGTGGGAATAGCGAACTCTTTCTGAAGTAAGGCAATGTAGCTGCTGACAGGTTTGTGAACAATGTGATATTCAGTGCATATTGAGGCAGCCAGAGTTCATTCAGAGCCTGAAGCTCTCTTTCAACCAACACGGGAGCTCCACAGAGCTACATTAACTACCAAGAAGCACGTATCATGGGGAAAATGCAATTTTTCATGCCACCAATGTCTTTCAATAGAAATAATGTGTGTTCATCCATGATCGTCAAGTTTCCATGCAGTGAACTCTTATTCTCTCACCGTGCTACAAATTAAACATCCATTTCCTTCATACTCTGCTCATGGTACCATCATCTCCGTGATTATTCGGATAAAACGTCTTTGCACTGTCTCTGTGACAGGGAGATCATTGATTTATAAAGGTAAGAAAGTCTGTCCACAACAGCCCAAACACTGTCTCAGCAACACTCCACAACTGCAGGAAGGTGTCTTTACGCCTACACATGATTCATTTTGTAATGGTAGCTGGCATTTCATTTCCTGTTCTAAAAATGGATGCCCTGCATGAATTCTGTTCAGGACTTGTGACCAAGGATATTCCGGTCCTTTTTGACAAAAGCATTTCCCAACCTCTCACCTCCTTACAAGTACAACATGAAAAGGACTGTATGTGTTGTTCACATTCAAATCATTTCTTTGTGTTACAAATAGCAGTGTTCCAAGCACTGATACATGTGATACCCAATCAGTCGTGGCCTTCTGTCTAAAGGAGGACATTAGTCTGTGTGTTCACCCCATCATCCAATTCTCAATCCATGTAGGATATCACCCACTTAACCAAGAACTGTAACTTTCTTCACTCACCTGTATGCAACCGTGTCAACCTTCTTCTGAAAATTCAAATACACCATTCACCCTAGTTCCCACTCCTCGATGTCACAACCAACATCCTCCATAAACTCCAGAACGTTTTTCAAAGATACTTTTCCTGTCCTGAATCTAGATTGACTCTGCTCAATTACGTCATGTTCTCCAATGATCAATTTATGAGTAATTACAGAAATTTCTCACAGTTTCCTCACAACTGACATGATCTTATCCCCCAGTTGGTTTTCGGTTATTACCCTCCGCCCTGTTGTAAGTATGTGTGGTCATCATAGCTGCTTTCCAGTCTGCAGGATCCTTTATAGAATCTATAGAGCTTTGACCTCCCTCATATAATTAAGGAAAAGGCAGGAGAGAAGAAGGCCATTGACCCATTGTGTCTGCACCAGCTCTGAAAAGAGTTATCCAGCAAACTCAATTCTCCAACCCTATCTCTGTAGCCCTCTAAATTCATCACACATCTGGTCCAGCAGCTTACCAACCTTCAACACAATGATTTTTTCCAGTACTTCGACTTTACTAATTCTAAATTTCGTAACTTCCTCACTTTTGCCAGTCACTCTGTTCTCTAATATTTCCGAAAAGAGTTTCTGTTGCTTCCTCTGATTGGACAGAACCAATGTATTCACCTCACTGGACAGAGATGGCCTCTGTCACCTTGTGAATACGTGACAGGATGGGATTCTGGCATAATGGATATGTCCCCCATTCCTGCCTGGCAAGTTCCAGAATCAAAATGGTTGATGGGCAATTTTGAGTACAGTCCTCTCCCTGGTGTGAGACTGCACAGCTCATTGTTGAAATAAACTGGCTTCATTCTTTGCACCTGGGAAAGGAATACCATTTGGAAAATGTGCCCTGCTCCTCCCTATGCATTCTCTGCAGACCCAGATAAACTGTAAAATCTATTCCCATACCTTGCACAGAGTAGGGACATCAGGCCCTCTGGCATCCCAGGATGAATGCAGCAGGTGACAACACAAATCCAAGGAAACCATTCACAGAACCTGCACTGACTTTCCAATGACAGGAGCAAGTCATGGCACATCCACTCAGTGCTCAAAATGCCTACCTCTCTTCCGTTTCTATTCCTAGCGGATAAAATGTTATATTTCTGTGCAGTCACTGAAATATTAATAGTTCTGCTCTCCATGGAAATCGTTGACAACGGAACTTCACAATTTTCTGCACCTCAGTCACGAGAATAGCTATTGATGGTGGATATGCTGGGGAGGTGATCGTCTAGCGGTGTTTTCTCCAGAGTATAAGTTCTGAGATTACCACAAATATTTCCCAATGGCATACCTTTCCCAGGTAATGACCCAAACCCGGACATCAATCCCGCCACAGCAAATGGTGGATTTGGAATTCAATAAAATATTTGGAATTAACAATCTAATGAAATATTGATGGTTGTCAACAATAAGAACATCTGGATCACTAGTGTCATTCAGAGACGGAAATTTATTATTGTCATTTGTCTGGTCTGCATGTGATTCCAGACCGTCAGCAGTGATAGTCTCTCAAATGCCCTTTTAAATGGCCAAACCAGACAGTCACTTATCACACTACAAGGTCTCAAAGTGAGCACTGCCAGCCTACAGCACATCGAAATGCAACGGTTCAGAGAGGCAGTTCCCCAGCTCCTTGTCAAAAACAACTCGGAAAAACAATTAAATGCTGGCCCAGCCAACAACACCCATGTCCCATTAATGAAGAAAAGAAGATGATCACACTTAGATGGGATAGAACCCACTTGAAACCAAGATTTGGATATATACCTACATGGGCATGATACCCAGGAATATGGGAAAAGGTCGAAAACCAATGAAAATGATCTCACAATTTATTTCCATACCAGTTGATTATCCACAATTTCTTTGTTTATTTTTTCTATGTCTCTATTTCTCCATATATTGAACTCAATCCACCAACACACATTACACTATTTTCCAGCTGCTTTCACATATGATGTATGGTCAGTGTACTCAAAATGCTAACTCTGTTTTACTCTTGACAGAGGCTGCCAAACCTGCTCTGTTTCCCCAGAACTCTGTTTCCTTTTGGTTCAGAACCCCAGCATCTTTCTTTGTTTGATTTGCCCTTTATTTTTTGTTATTTTATGGAAAATTGTCCCAACAGACCTCTGCAGAGTATTGCACCCAGACCCACCTCGTACACCATTCCTGCATTTCTCATGGCTCACCCGCCCCCTACCCTGTCCCTGCGTCTCCCATAGCTAACAAAACCAGCTGAATATGACGGGTAATTTAGCATTGTCCATCTACTGAACCTGTGTGCAATGTGGGAAGTAACTGAACCAGACAGGGCTGTGTAAAAGCATGAGAAGTACGAGCAGAGTGAACAGTCAGCAGCTGTTCCTCTTCGTCAAAGGGTTACAAACAAGGGGGAACACGTTTAAAATGAAAGACAAGACATTATGAGAGGATTTGTGATTTCATGTGGTAGCAGCCATGAATGCTCTGATGTATTTTGAAGCAGCAGTCAATGGGACTTGTTGGTTTGTTCCATCGAACTGTGCTCAGTAAGTGGTGAGATTACAAAGCAGTATCATCCTATGGAGTATCAGCACTTACTCAACCTCAGACAGCCCAGTCATCTCTGAAAACATCCAGGATAATTCACATACTCAGTGCAAGAATCCTTCAACGACAGCACCAACATTATTCCAGCTGTTTGACGCCATTATTTTAAGGACAGCAATAACATAGAAACAGGCTTCCCTTCATTATTACATAAACTTCTCGTGTAAGTTGTTATTTTCTGAAGAATAATAAATAACTTCTCGTATATTTGCATTGACAGAGAGTCTGTTTTCCTGCGAGCTGTTCATCACAGCTTGGCGGCTTGTGAGACACTCCATCCACTATCAGCAATATTTACTCCCAGTTAAACCGGCACATGAGATGCATTGCCGGTACTGTATCCCAACAGCTACTTGGATGGACCAACACCGACTGGACTGGAACGTCTCAAGAGCAATTAATGCTGGTCTAGCTCAATTAAAATCCCAAATGAACCAAAAAGAAAAATCGATTTTCTAATAATTATTAAACAATGAGGCCATTTGTTGATCTGATGAGTTTGTCTCTGACATTGAAATTGTGTGATCTATTTCTGTGAAAACATTTTGTGCATATATTGGAAGAACAATAAAGCTCAGGTCACAGATACAAGGTAACGCAGCATTTAAACGCAAAATGCAAGGGAATAGTAGACTATAGATCTTCAGGTAACTGGGAATATTGAAGTTTGGTTTTTCTGGCTGATGTAGTTGCATTGGGCTGAAGGGTCAGTTTGTATGCTGTATGACTCTGTCACTTTAATTGTTGGAAATAGAGAATGTAGTCTCATTATTTCCATTGCTTGTGAGCATCAGATAGTGAGGAATACAATCTCCAAGGGTACACAGGATTTGAAGCTATATCATTCTCCCTTCACTATAAAATTGCTAAGCAACCCACTTCTCTCTTTGTAACACCAGAGAGTTCGCGTTCGTGTTCCTGCACCACAAGAACCCCTGGGATTTATGGCCATATTCTGAATAGAAATTAAACACAGGCAACAGAATGCTGGCCTTGCCAATGAAACACGCCTCACAAGAACAACTGACAGGGATCTGCAGTCTTAAAGTTATCCATTCGACCCAACTCCATCTACCACTCCTCAAGCAATTGGACCATCTGATCAAAATCCCATTGTAATCTACGGTAACCTTCTTCGCTGTCCACTGCGTCATCAGCAAATTTACTAACTATATCTCTTATAATCACATGCAAATCATTTAAATGAATGACTATAAGTAGTGGACCCACCATCGATCCTTGTGACAGTCCACTAGTCACATGCCACCAATCTGAAAAACAAGCCTCCACCACCACCCTCTGTCTTCTACTTTTAGCCAGTTCTGTATCCAATTGTCTAGTTCTCCCTGTATCCCATGAGATGTAACCTTGATAACCAGTCTCCCATGGGGAACCTTATTGAATGCCTTACTGAATTCCATATAGATCACGTCCACTGCTCTGCACTCATCAATCCTCTTTGTTATTTCTGCAATAAAACCAATCAGGTTTGTGAGACATGATTTCCCATGCACAACGCCATTTTGACTCTCCTAATCAGTCCTTGTCTTTCAAAATACATGTACATCCTCTCCGTCAGGATTCCCTCCAACAACTTGGCCACCACTGACGTCAGGCTCATTGGTCTATAGTTCGCTGGCTTGTCCTTACTACCTTTCTTAAACAGTGGCACCACTTTCGCCAACCTCCAGTCTTCTGGCACCTTACCTGTGACTGTCAATGGTACAAGTATCTCAGTAAGATGCTCAGCAATCACTTGTCTCGCTTCCCACAGAGTTATAGGGTGAACTGATCGATCAGGTCCTGGGGATTTATCCACTTTTGTACGTTTCAAGACATCAGCACTTCCCTCTCTGTAATAAGGACATTTTTCAAGATGTCACCATCTATTTTTCTGTATATTGACATCTCCCATGTATTTCTCTTGAGTAAACACTCATACAATAATACTCGTTTAATATCTCCCCCATCTCCTGCGGCTCCACACAAAACCACCTTGCTGATCTTTGTGGCATCTATTCTCTTCCTATTTACACTTTTGTCCTCAATGTATTTGTAAAATCGATTTGCTTCACCATAACTCTATTTGCCAAAGCTATCTCATGTCGCCTTTTTGCCTTCCTGATTTCCCTCTTTAGTATACTCCAACTTCCTTTATACTCTTCTAAGGATTCACTCGATCTATCCTGCCTGTACCTGACATATGCTTCCTCCTTTTTCTTATCTAGACCCTCAATTTATTTACAGCTGCAAATGTGTTGCTGGTCAAAGCACTGCAGGCCAGGCAGCATCTCAGGAATAGAGAATTCGACGTTTCGAGCATAAGCCCTTCATCAGGAATTCAGCACTCTCTATAACTACCAGTCTTTCCTTTCACCCTAACAAGAATATACTGTCTCTGGACTGTCGTTATCTCATTTCTGTACGCTTTACATTTTCCAGCCACCCCTCTCCCCTTGAACATCTGCCGCCATCAGCTTTTGAAAGTTCTTGCCTAATAACATCAAAATGGCCATTTCTCCAATTTAGAAGTTCAACTTTAAGATCTGGTCTATCCTTTTCCATTGTTATTTTAAAAGTAATAGAATTGTTGGCAAATAGCTGAAGCTCACACATTTCAGTGAGAAATTAAATCGATTGATTATATTTAAATTTGTAAGAATGATAAGAAGATTTGATTATTCAAGCATTTGCTCACTCTGAACATGCAATCAGTCAGAGGTCAACCACTTGGCAAATGGTGGAGCGACAATCTATGTATTTGAACACTGAGATTCAATGTGTAATTGTGATCACCAAAATAGTGAGACAACATGCTCTTTTTCGATACTAAACAAAATGTGCATTTTTTACTTTCGAATCATAAAAGGTTGTTTGGTGTTTAAAATTTAATTCTATCAATGTAGAATCAACGTAATTGTTTTCAGAGATGGTGCAGTTATTGTTCAGTTGAATAATTTTAGCTCATATCTGATTACTGCCCAATGCACAAACATGGCAAACTCCTGATTATTGCTCAGGTCAGTAAACCCATCTCTTTACATCATGACCGACATTAAAAGAAGATTCCAAAAGGGCTGAATTCGGGTACAGTGCTACTGGACCTTACAGCTGCCTGTGGCCCTGAGTGAGACACTGGCCTACTCCTGAATCTGACCAAACAGTTTCCAACCTGGGTGAGGGAAGTCATTCAAACATTCCCTCACAGAGATCATTTGGAATGCATTTCTGACAGGAGGAAACTAGCCAACATCCTATCACTGCTCTCAGTGTAGGTACAAATGCTTTCCAAATTAGATACCATTGACTGACCAGGAACCAGATGTTACAAATTCGTCCCCATTCAGAGCCTGGCCCAGGGAGCAGATGTATGGACATGGAGTGTCAGAATCACACCACCCAAATTACTTATGGTGATGACATCTGGCTTGTCCCCTAGACTCCATGATATCTGCCCTCTGGACCAGATACTGGGTGAAAATTGTTCACAACTGACAGTCTTCTGCAGCATCTGATGTCTCACAATGAACTCTCTGAAACTATATCCAATAAATTAACCTTCACATTCACCAGTATCAAAATAAAATTGTACATGTCTGTGGATGGTGAGATACTAATCCATAGGCCACCCAGCAGAATGTATCTGAAGAAACCAGGAGCAAACAGCAAGCCAAGAATCATTTTAATAATTGAACTTGGTGGATATTTTCTGGTGTAGGTAACGACACATATTGTGCTGGCACTCAGGTGAATATAACAATGCACACCATAACTGGATGTCTAGGTCTAACACCCCTCCCCAGCTACCTGACACTCACTCCCGGTGCACCTCACTCCCTCGCACATCGCACTCTCTCAAACACTCACCAACTTATGAGAATCCACAAATTGAATGAAACCTAGCACATAAGACAGTACAGCACATTAGAGCCCTTCAGCCCTCAATGTTCTGCTGGCCTTTTATCCTACTCTAACCTACATAACCTTCAATGTAATAACTTCCATGCACTGATCCAAGAGTCTTCGTAACTATCCCTAATGTGTTTCACTCTACAATCACTGCTGGCGGCGCACTCCTGAATGTTCGCTGAATAAAGAACCTACCTCTGACATCTCCTCTAAACCTTCCTCCAGTCACCTTAAAGTTATGCCCCTTGGTGATGGCAATTTCTGCCATGGGAAAAGGCTATGGCTATCCACTCTGTTTAAGTCTCTCAACATCTTGTACACCTCTATCAATTCACCTCTCATCTTTCTTCGCTCCAGTGTGAAAAATCCTCACTCCCTCAACTTTTTTTCCTAAGACATATCATCCTGCGAAGGGCTTATGCTAAAACATTGACTCTCCTCCACTTCAGATGCGGCCTGACCTGTTATGCTTTCCCGGCGCCACACATTGATGTACGTAAATTAATTGGCCACAAGAATATGCCAGGGGATAGGAAGCCTGCAGAAATAACTCACTTCATGATCTCCAAAAGCCTGTCCCCCATCGATAACACACATGTTGTATATGGGTGTGATGAAGTACCGCCCATTTCCCTGTGTGAGTGCAGCTTCACCCCTCCATCTACTGACACTCAGTAGCAGCAATGCCTGCCATCTACACGGTGCTCTGCAGCAATTTCCCAAGGCTCCTTACAACGTATCTCTGAAGTCCGACCATCAAGAGGGACAAGGGAAGCAGATACATGGGACCCCCACCATGTTCGCGTTCTGTTCCAAGTCACCCACCATCCTGATTGGGAAATATATTGCTGTTCCTTCAGTGTCACTGTTTCAAGGTCACTCCCGAACGGTATTGGAAATCTAACTACAACACATGGGCTGCAGTGGTTCAGTGCAGCAACTCACCACCACCTTCTCAAGGGCAACAAGGGACTGACAATAAATACTGACCCAATCATATTCTATGAATAAATTAAAATGAAAAAATATTGTGAAAACATGCCCAATGCTGGACACTATGCTTTAGGTTTGTGAGCTCAGGCTGGTTGGGTTCAGTCCGTAACTTGCTTATTGTGAGCAGCTGAATAGATAACCTGTCAGTCTCTCAGAGGCATGGCCTTCATACCGAGCATCACACAGACCTTGACATTCACACACAACATTACTGAGCTCTGAGATAGACATAAACAATTCAAAATGTACTCATATCTGACTGTCATGTTTAGCACAAAAATGATTAGGAGTGAATGTTACCAGGGAGAAAATGAGGACTGCAGATGCTGAAGATCAAAGTAAAAAAACTGTGGTTTTAAAAATGCACAGTCGTTCAGGCAGCATCTGAGGAGCAGGAGAGTCGACTATTGGTTCACAACATTAATACAAAGGAAAATAATTGCATATTTTCAATGTTTTTGCACTTAATAATAATGTGGTCTTGGGTGTGAGAATGAGATTCATCATTCCAATGTTCCTTACTATGAGTTGTACACTGTTTTCCTCATATCGTTGTTATAAAAGTGAACGGAATAAATGGGTGGATTTTGTGCATATTGTACAATCTAAAAGTTGGTTTTATGAAAAGATATCGGACCTTCAGTAAAGAGACTTTGCTCTTAATGGTTAGAAAAATGCTGCAAACATGTAAACAGAGATTTCCAACTCAAGTCATACACAAGGATGTTGGGCTGGGATCATCCTGTGCATCGATGGAGCTGCAGAATTCTGTTTGGATACTGACATTGTGCGGCTAACATACACTGGATATGGTTTATGAGGGATTCAATGTAAGATGCCATCACCTTTATAACACCTTCATTCAGAATCGGGTCCAAGGTGCAGAATTACAGAGATTAGGAGGCACACAGAACAGATATACTTGCAAGACATGGCTGTTTACAGGTCATTGCTACAAATGTTGAACTGCATCTGGACCAGCGCCGTGTGCTAGTCCATTGACCAGTCTGACCCACACACATCCCCTGTCGTTCATGTGTATCTCTAACCAGTCTATTCTGAAGGATTGTGAGAGTAACTGCTCAGCTCCAGTTTGGAGGCTCACTGGACAGATCGTGGAGATGGCCATTGTTTTGGAGGTCGCGGTGAGGGCCAGTAACACTGTGTCTGAATTCAGGATTTTTTCTCAAAGTCATTTCCAACAGCTTTGCTCCCTGCAAGATGGTGTGTTCACTGATCTGAACATGAATCAGCTGTTTACTACAGTGACTGAATTGTGTAATAGTTAGGTGTGCGCTCTGGTAATTCAATTATTGTCCACTCCAATAGATCTCAACTAAAAAAAAATGAAGTTTTGTTTATTTTAAAATATGTAAGAAATAAAGTGATATTAACTCTTCACTATACAAAATGAAAAACGACCTTTTGCATATTTCTCATAGGCTAATCAAGCGACAATCAGATATTGTCTGGAAAGCAAGATTATGTGAACAGGACTATATCCCAGGCAACATCAGCACCCTCTCTGGTAGGTTCTGTCTCACAGAAAGGGTACAGCCAGGCAGAAGAGGGCAGCTCCTTGGCAAATAGTCAGTATAGGGCTGCATTTTGGCTCAGTAGTTATCACTGCTGCCTTACAGCACCAGGGATCCACGTTCGATTCCAGCCTTGTGTAACTGCCTATGTGGAGTTCACAAAATCTCCCCGTGTCGGCAGAGGGGGTTCCTTCCACAGTCCAAAGATGTGCAGCTCAGGTGAATTGGCCATGGTGGTGGATTGCTCTTTGGAGGGTTGGTGTGGATTGGTTGGCCAGAAAGATCTGTTTCCACACTGTCGGGAATCTAACATAATCATAGTGCTCAGCATTGATGCTGGATCCTGTGGCGGTTAGACTACACTGCGGCAGGATATGGGGAACCAATAAAAGGGAAACCTATAATTGACCACATAATCACCAAACTGCCTGCTGTAGATACACCCCTCCATTTCATATATCGGTACGAATGGTCACTGCGCAGTCCTTATGGAAAGCAAGGGCTAACTTCACATTTTGCAGCTCCTCCTCAACATGACATGTACTGAATGGTACAGACTTCAAACAGATTAAGCAACCAATGACCATGCATCCATGAGGTACAATGGCTCATCAGAAGCAGCAGGATCATGTTCTGCATAACTCATACAGTCTGCAACTTCCAGGACCGACGTACCTTCCTCTGTACAGTAACATGACACGATCCGACATACCTCCCACTGTACAGTAACCATCACGGCCCGACATACTTCCCATTGTACAGTAACCATCACGGTCGACATACCTCCCTCTGTACAGTAACTATCACGGCCCGACATACCTCCCACGGTACAGTAACCATCACGATCGTCATACCTCCCAATATACAGTAACCATCACAGCCCGACATACCTCCCACTCTATAGTAACCGTCTCGGCCTAATATATCTCCCACTCTACAGTAACTCAGTCACTGATGAGCGCAGAAGAACATGCATGGGGCAGCACCAGCCAGATCTAGAGACGAGGGACAACCTGGATAAACTCTTACTGTCTGCAGCTGCAAAACGGGACGACTTGTATTCCGACAGCACAAGCAGCAAGTGATGGGCAGAGCTCAGTGATCCGACTATCAATGGTTCAGATCTATCCCTGCAGTCCTGCCACATGTAGTTATAAAAGATCTTGGACAATGAAAGAGACCACTAGAGCAGGAGGTTGCTGCTCTCCAACGATGAAATCACCCACTATTGGGGAGCCCAGCACATCAGGAATAAAATAAAGCTGCTGCATTCGTAACAACTTTCACCAGATGGGCTGAGCAGATGATCCATTTCACCCTCCTTCAGTAGGCCCCAGCATCACTGACCCCAATCTTCAGACAATTCGATTCACTCCACACAATGTCAAGAAATGGCTGGGACACTGTAAACTGTGATTTAACTCCAGAGATTGGCAAATCTCGAGCCAAGCTGTTCCAATCCAGCAATAATACTGACACCTACCAACAATGTGATAAACTGCCCGAGTGTGCCCTGTAATCAAAAAGCAAGGCCCTTGCATTGCAGCCAATCACTGACGCATCGGTGTACTGTCCACCAATGGAAATGTGATAGAAAGTGCCAGTAATAATGAGATCAATCAGCAATAATCTGCTCAGTGTCATTCAGGTAGTGACCCGTCAGGCTCACTCAGATCCTGAACCCACTGCAAGCTCAATTTAAAAGAGTGGAACTCCAAAGGGGCAGTGAGAGGAATCACTCTTAACATCGAGTCACCATTTAACAGGGTATGACAATATAGTTAATCAGAATGTGGGGCAAGTACTCTTCTGGTGGGAATTATTCTCAACAAGAATAATGCCTGTTGTCAGTGTCAGTAATTATCCCCAACAAAAATAACGCCTGTTCCCAGTGTGAGTAACTGGAACTCCAGGAAAGTTCTGCAGCCATTGCTCAGGAAAGAGAGTGTCCGAGGCTCAACCAGTTCCAGCTGCTGCAATGACCCTCTCTCCATCATAAAGTCAGATGGGGGAATGGTCACTGACTATACCATTCCTGAAACAGGCCATACTGAAATGCAACAACACCTGGAAAACATCCGAGTATTGTCTGACAAACAGCAAATAATGTTCACGACACTCAAACATGAGACAAATATATCACCACCGAATCAAACCATCATTCTTTGATTTTCAATAGCATTCCCATCACTGAGTTCCCATCACTGAGGCCCCAACACAGTGTCTATCAGCATCCGGGTGCCATCATTGACTAGGAGTTGCCCTGAACTAACCGTATTAATAACACTGCCTTTAAGAGCAGGTCAGAGGTTGGGAATTCATCTACTAGCTCCCCAAAACCTGTGATGTTTATTCTTCCAATTTAATCTAAGGTCAAATTTCAGCCAATTTAATAACTATCACTTCCACGGCTATCCATCCATTTCCCACTGATGCGCAGCAATACCAGTGTATACAGCTCCAGTACCTTCTCAACTCACTGCCATCTAGAAGAACTAAGGCAGCAGGGACTTTGGAAAACCAGCTATCTGCAAGCTCACTCCTTCATATAATCAGATGTGATGAGGTTGGCTCATGAGTTTACAATTCCCAACTCCTAAGATCACAAAAATCAGTCAAAATGCAGCGAGACTTGGACAGCAGCCAGGCTTCGGGGCTGACAAGTGACAAGTGACAAGTAACATCTGTGCCACGTAAGTGTCAAACAATGACCATCGTAATTATCTCATCAGCGCCATTCAACATTCAAAGGCAGTACCTTTGCTGAATCCATTGGCACTAACATTCTCAGGTTAATCCAAGACCATTTCAATGCTATGGTGAGAACATCAATTCAGAAGTTAGGAATCCTGCAGCAAGTAACTTTTCTCCTGGCTTGCCAAAGCCTGTCCAAAATCTCCAAGGTTCAAATCAGGAATATGATCAAATAATCTCCACTTCTTTGATGAGTGCAACTCCAGAAGCACTCAGTTTGACGCGATTAAAGACTGAGCAGACGAAATAAATGGTCCCCATCCACAACGACTCCCTCCCTCCACCGCAGATACTCAGCAGCAGGTATGAGTACATTGACATTTTCTCAGGTAGCACTGAGTCATTGCCATCTGGAAAGAAAAGGACAATAATTAGGGAATAGTGATCATAATTCATTTGGTTTTAACATAAGTATTGTAAAGGACAAAGCGAGACGAAGAAGGCACTGTCTAACCTTGTTTCTTCAAATAAACAGAAACAAGTAACTAGAAGATAAATCAGAATCAGAGCAGTGGCAGGTAGTCTGAGAGGAGATTAAAGTGGTTCTAAGAAAATGTGTTCTCAAATTGAAAGGGGTCAGGCAGCTAAATCCAGAGCCCCCTTGAAATCTAGGAATACAAAGACAGAACAGGAAACCTTATATCACACAATAGGAACGTAATACTACAGAATGCTGAGAGGAGTATGGAATGTGGAGGAGGGAGATCCAAAACGAAATTAGAAAGCAACCAGTGTTTGCGAAATGATACTGTCAAAAAATATCAAGTCATCTTCAGCAAATTTCTTTTCAGGCCAGAGAAGGAAAAGTAAAATAAGGAATATAAAAGGCAAGGAATATAAACTGTCGAATGTCTGTATATGATTCTGAGTTTCAAATAAGGCTTAAAGGACCCCAACAATGGGGGTTATTATGATGAATCTGTGAGAGTTGTCTGAGAAGCCCATCTGACCTTTCTCGATGTTACTATATTCAGGGATGTGAGATCTGGTCATGGAGACAGGGTGGTAAGGATGGCAAGATTTGGGAATGTTTAATGACAAGAGAAATCGTCAGTTCAGTCAAAAAGAACAAGGAAGCACATCTAAGAGTTTGGGAACTGAAGACACTCAGAAGCCTCGAAAAACATGATAAAAGACAGGAAAAACGGAAAGAAAAAGAATTGGCTGGACGAAAAAGCACGATGCAATGTCTTTATAAACAGGATTAAGGAAAATGCCAAAGCAGTTTATCAGGAGGAACAGAATAGCCAAGCAAAGAGTACGCCCGATCAAGGAAAAAGGAGGGAATTAATGCGTGGAGCTGGAGGAAGGGGGTTAAGTCTTTAATCAATACTTTGTATTGGTATTCACAAAGGAGGAGAACATGGTTAGTGGTGAATCAAGAGATGGATTAGATTACTTACAGTGTGGAAACAGGCCCTTCGGCCCAACAAATCCACACCGACCCGCCGAAGCGCAACCCACCCATACACCTACATTTACCCCTTATCTAACACTACGGGCAATTTAGCATGGCTAATTCACCTTACCGGCACATTTTTTGGACTGTGGGAGGAAACCGGAGCACCCGGAGGAAACCCACGCAGACACAGGGAGGATGTGCAAACTCCACACAGTCTGTCGCCTGAGTCGGGAATTGAACCCGGGTCTCTGGCGCTGTGAGGCAGCAGTGCTAACCACTGTGCCACCGTGTCGCCCATATGCTGATATCCTGTGTCATTTTGATATTAAAAATGGAGGCTGTGTTGGGTGTTTTGAAAAATATTAAGGTCGACAAGTCTCCAGGAGATAATGGGATTAATCCCAGAATACTGAGGGGATCGAGGGAGTAAATTGCTGAGACTTAGTGCACACATTTTGTTTGCTCTTCAGTCACAGCACAGGTTCCAGAGAACTTGAAAAAAGCCAATGTTGCTCCTTGGTTGAAGAAGGGCAACACGGATAATTCCAGAAATTTCAGCTCGGAGAGCCTTACATCAGTGGTAAGGAAAATATTAGAGATTCTTACTGATATGACTGACTCACATTTGGAAAAATATGGAGTTATTCACGATGAGCAACATGGTTTTGTGTGGGGGGAAAATGTGTCTCACAAACGTGATTGAATATTTTGGGAAAGTGGATTGATGAGTGCATGGAGCTGGATGTTGGCCATCTGGACCTCTGCAAGGCCTTTGATATGGTTTCTTACAGCAGGCTCATACAGAAGGGGATGTGAACTAGGATCAGCGGTCAGTAACTAACATAGACAGAGCACTGCTTGGTCATAGCAGTCAGTAGTGGTGGAAGGGTGTATTTTTTCGGTCTGGATATGCGTGAATAGATTGGGGGAGTTGCGGGTTGTCATGGTGATTGGCAGATGATGCAGCAGGATATACGTGGGCTGGAGACTTGGATGCAGAAAAAGCAAATGTACTTTAAAATAAGCAATTGCGAGTTGATACGTTTGAGAAAGTCTGCTGCAGGAGAGAAATATACAAGAAATGAAAGACCTCTAAGTAGCTTCAACATTGAAGGGATTTGGGGATACAGGTCCATAGTTCCCTGAAAGTGGCAACACAGGGAAACATTGTTACATGTTGCATCTGGATAGAACTATATTTTGGCATCGTTTAGAATATTGTGTGCAGGACTGATTACCAGATCAGCAAAAGGATGTCGAAGTATTGGACAGGGTTTGAAAACCATTTACTAGGATGTTGTCTGGTTTGGAGGATATTATACATAAGTGGAACCTGTTACAGGTTTACAAAATTATGAGAGGTATGAATAGAATAGACAGTTGTAGTCTTTTTGTCCCCCAGAGTAGGAACATTAATTGCTAGGGGGCATACGTTTTAGGTAATTGGGGAATATTTAAAGGAGATATGAGAAGCACGCTTTTTTTTTTGCTGTGTTCCAGACAGAATGTGAAAGTGCCTGGAATGCACTGATGGAGGAGGTTGTAGAAGAATATACAACAGCAATGATGGTATATTGACATGTACATGAGTTAGCAGGGAATATAATGATATACAACATTTTATAACTTCTAAAGGCATCAAGTATCAGTGCAACTTAATGGGCTGACAGGCCTGTTCCTGTGCTGTACTGGTCAAGACAAGATATCAACAAGATAGTGGCCAATTGCTGATTGAATAACTCCTGATGATCAGCAGCCCCATTCATGCAGATCTCTCCTCATTAATTTTCAGGTTCATGTCCTTCCTCGCAGTGTGGGGAAACTCAATATGGACAATTTGACATGAATTTTAGAGCTGGTATCTGGTGACGCCATCATCACCCTCGCTCCTGTGACCTTCTGTCTTGGACACCTGCGTCTCAGGGGACACTGCACAGACCAAAGCTGCGTGTACTACATATCCTCCAATGCTGGCATCTGACATATGTCAGCCTCACAATGCCATCCCAGCAGATCTCGGACCAACTGACAGTATGCTTCTGTACTTCAATGCTGGAGCACAGGGTGCACTGACAGCTCTCATTGCAATGCTGCTGCAAGGACACTGTGCTCAGGGACACAACCAGGTCATGGCCTGTCCCTCTGGGCTGTTCACTCAGTGTTTGTACAGATTCACTTTGAGCTGAATTGAATGTTCACATAATTATTGTCTTACCTCACCCAGCCTTTAGCAGCGTTACCCCTCAGCTAGAGTTACCAGGCTCACCAGCCTGCTGCATTGTCTTGGTGTTTAGTGCAAACACAAACCCAGGAAGTTTGGTATCATTGTCCACAGTCAGTCACGGTGCCTAGCACAGGGAGTCAGTGGGAGTCTCAGGTCCCAGTCCGGGAGCTTGGACACGGTCAGTCAGTCTCTTGTGGTTGTTAGGGTCAGGATTTCCCCTTCCTGGGGAAAATTAAAATCTGGGTATTCAGGTCCGTTGATCCTTGAATGTGGTAACGCAGGTCAGTAAAGTGGTCAAGGCAGCATATGGCATGCTTTCCTTCATTGGACGTGGTATTGAGTACAAGAGTTGTCAGGTCATGTTACAGTTGTATAGGACTTTGGTATAGAATATTACGTATGGTTCTGGTGCCCGCATTACCGAAAGGATGTGCATGCTTTGGAAAGGGTGCAGAGGAGGTTCATCAGGATGTTGCCTGGTATAGAGGGCGTTAGCAATAAGGAGAGATTGAATAGTTCGGGATTATTTTCATTAGAAAGACGAAGGTTGACTGGAGACCTGATTGAGGTCTGCAAAATCATGGGATGCGTAGACAAGGTGGACAGCAAGAAGCATTTTTCACCCAGAGTGTGGAACTCAATTACGTGGAGTCACGAGTTCACAGTAAGAGGGTAAAAGTTTAGGGCAGATACGCTGGAAAGATCTTTATGCAGAGGGTGATGGGGGCCTGGAACACTTTGCCAGCGGAGGTGCGACAGGCGGGAATTATAACGTCAGTTAAGATATATCCAGACAGATGCATGAATGGGCAGGGAGCCAAGGGATACAGATCGTCACCAAATAGGCGACGGGTTTAGACAGAGAATCTGGACCAGCGGAGACTTAGCGGGCTGAAGAGTTTGTTCCTGTGCTGTGATTTTCTTTGTTTCAATAGTCTGCAGGTTAGATGGATCTTATAGTAGGATAAAAGATTGACACAACACTGAGCGCTGAAGGACCTGTACGGTGTTGTACTGTTCTGTGTTCTAAATAGGGAGTGTTACAATGGCAGGAAGGGGTTTCAGGAGGCTGGAGAGGATGCATGAATAGATACATTAGGGAGGTTTACTAGGATTGTCGGATGTAACACAGACAGCAATGATCTGATCTGGAGAAGACGACACAGACTGGGAGGACTGTGGGGAATGGAGGTGGTTTCACATGGAACACATAGAACCACAGAGTGTTACAGAAATGTGGAGAGTTGTACGGTCTACACGTGTTCATGAAGATGGAGAGGTTAGGAGTGGTGGAGCAGTCTACAGCGAGAAGGGTGTTAGTAGGATGGAGCGGTTTACACAGACAGGGAGGAATTTCAGTGAATGAAGCAGATAACAGAGATAGAGTGGGCTGTACGGACTGGAGGACGAAACAGATATGGAGGGTAGTCGTGACTGAAGATGTTTATAGGTATAGGACGTTTTACATCTGCCGATTATTTCGATATGAAGGGTGTGGAGTCTGTCAGATTATCCAGAACGGCAGTAATTTCGGTTGGAGACAGTTTCACAGATAAGGGAGCATTAGTAACCATCTCCAGTTTGGTCAAAGGGGAAAGGGTTGTAGGGGCGGGTGAGTTTACACAGGTAGGGGTGTCAGAGCTGGAGAAGGTTATGGAGATGCGTAAATGGATGGAGATACAGGCGGGGCTTATACTGAAAGGGTGGGTGTTCGCGATGGGATGATGTAACACAGAGAGTGAGTCTTGCGAGAACTGGATCGGGAGAATCACAGGCTTTCAGTGGGTTATCGGGAGTGCTGCAGGGACCGGAGAGGATTGTCGAGTCTCCACTGTGTTATCGTGTCTTTAGGACTGGAAGAGGTTACGTAGATACAGAAACATTGAAGACAATGTGTGCCGCCTTCTTT
This sequence comes from Hemiscyllium ocellatum, assembly GCF_020745735.1. Lineage (NCBI taxonomy): Eukaryota > Metazoa > Chordata > Chondrichthyes > Orectolobiformes > Hemiscylliidae > Hemiscyllium > Hemiscyllium ocellatum. Next base: position 11,608,543 of record NC_083429.1, read on the forward strand.
TTCTTGAACAGAGTCTCAATATCCCCCATCAGCTTTTCCCTTCACTCTGACAGGTACACATTGGATTCTTGAGCTCACACTTTTAAAAGCCTCCCATTTGCCAGTCATTCCAATTCCTTCAAACAGACTCACCCAGTGGATGGGAGCATGATGTGGAGGAGCTGGTGTTGGACTGGGATGGACAACTTTAAAAATCACACAACACCAGCTTACAGTCCAGCGGGTTTATTTGGAGGCACTGGGTTTCATAGTGCTGCTTAATCAGGTAGCTGTCGAGCACAATAATCAGGCCCAGAATTTATAGCAACAGGATTGCAGTGTCATGAAATGTAATGCCAAACAAATTTAGTTTAAGTTTTCATCTTTCAGAATGATCACCTGGACTTCGAAAGCTGGTGTTTGAATTAAATCTGTTGGGCTATAACCTGGTGTTGTGTGATTTTTAATTAATCCAATCGACCTCTGCTCGATCCTGCCAAATAGCCCCAGAATTGGCCCTTCTCCAGATTATGACCTTAATCTGTGGATCTGCCTGATATTTTTCCATAACTGTGTTATAAAAGAGGACAGTTGTGATCATTGGACCCAAATTGCTCTCCGACTAACACTTCAGTCACTTGTTGACCTCGTTTTCTGAGGGTAGGTCTCGTTTTCAGCTGCCTGAGTAGAGTGGGGCCCTCTCCATATTGATCTAGGAAAATTTATTGGACATATTTGACAAATTCCACCCCATACAGGACTTTTACACTCTGGGTAGTCCAGTCAATACAGGGGAAGTTAAAATCTCCAACCAATACTATTCTATTATTTCTATAGGTACCTGCAATGTCTCTTCACATCTGCTCCTCTAGTACCCACTGGCTATTTAGGGGTCCAGAACATCATCCCAGCAGACTGACCATCCCCTTTTTGTTTCTAACTTCTAGCCATATGACCTTATTTGATCATCCCAAAAAAGTATCGTCTCTAAGCACGGTTGCTATGTCCTCCCCTATCAATAAGGCACCTGCCCCTCCTCACTTACTTGTACTTCTGTCACGCCTGTAGCTTGTGTGTCCTGGAACACTGAGCTGCCAGTCCTGCCCTTCGCTCAGCCATGTTACTGCTATGGCTGTAATATCCCAGTCCCCAGAGCTAATCCATGCTCTGAGCTCGTCTGCCTTACCAGTCAGGTCTCGTGTGTTAAAATAAATGTCATTTAAACCAGAAGTCTTTTCCCTCCCTATACTGTGCCCCGGATATCCTGCATAGGAAACATGCTCTCGATGGCTGATGTATTTTCCCCAGACAGGTTGATGGTACCTCTCTTACTCAGAGTCCAAACCGCTGCCAAACTAATTCAAACCCTCCAGGGTAAGAAAAGCAAATCTCCACCCAGGGATAGAGGTGCCCTTCTGGATCAAGTCAAGCCTGTCCACCCTTGTTCAGGGTACCTCTACCCCAGAAGATATCCCAATGATCGAAGAACTGAAAACTCTACCCCTCCACCAGCTCCTCAGCCACACGTCTACCTGGCCTATACTTCTATTTCAATAGTCACTGGCACGTGGCACTGGGAGTAATTCGGTGATCACAACCCTTGAGATCCTACTTTTAAACTCCTTTCTTCACTCCCTGTACATATTTCACAGGATCCCATCCTCTTGACTAACTGTGTCATGTGGACCGATGTGCACATTGGGTATTTATCCTGTCACTTCAGAATGTTCAGTCACCACACAGAGAAACCCTTGACCCTGATACCGGGAGGCAGCACACCATCCTTGGGTCTCTTCTGCAGCCACACAGCCTCCTGTCTGTCCTCCTCATAACTGAGTCTGCTATCAGTTTCACTATCATTAGAGTGGATCTGGCAAACCGAGACTGGGAGGACAATCTGCAGTTGGTTCTATATTTGGAAAATGAGAGTATGTTGAAGTGATACAGTGAGAATTCATGGCCAGTGTGGTCCTGCCAAGGGAATAGTAAAAGCAGCAAGTGCAGCGAATACTGGTTAAGCGATATTGTGAGTTTGATAAAGAAAATACAGTGCAATAAACTCAGGTGAATCCATTCAAACGTATAGAGTGTGCAAGGGGGCTCCTTAAAAATGAAGGACAAACAACGGCCATTAAACATCCTTGGTAGATAGTGTTAAGGAAAAGCCACAAGGTATTTTAGCAGGATATTCAGAATAAGAGAGTTATGGGGAAGTGTGGGGCCTGTTAGAAACCAAAGGGACAATCGGTACATTGAGCCAGGGGAAGGAGGTGAGGTCTTCAAAGAATACTTCCCATCTGTATTCACACAGGAGCAGGGCATTGTAGCCGGATATTTCAGTTGGGATGGGGAATTTCTCAAACATATTAAGATCAATAAGGAGGAGGCATTAAATGCTTTCACAGGCTTAAAGTTGGATAAATCCCCAGTGCCCAATGAAATGTATCCCACGCTGCTATGGGAGGTAAGGGAGGAGATTTCTGTGGCCCAGTGGATACATTTAATACTTTACTGGCCACAGGTGAAGTGCTGAATGACTGGAGGATCGCTAATATGGTTCCTTTGTTCAAGAAGGGCAGCAGGGACAGGCCAGGTAATTACAGAGCAGATAGTCCTACAGCAGGGGGAGAGAAATTTTTGGAAACAAGTCTGAGGAACAGAATGAATCAGAATTTGGAAAGGCAGAGATCGATTTGGGATACTCGTAATAGATTTGGTAGTGTAAGATCCTTTCCCAAATTCAGCTGAGATTTTTGTTTGAAATTACGATTGAGGATTTTGATGAGGGCTGTGTAGATGATATGGGTTACATGGAGTTCAGTACATCGTTTGACGAGGTCCCACATAGAAGGCTGGTCCAACAGACCAATGGGATCCAAGGCCATTTGGCAAACAGGATCCACAACTGGTGGAGGGCTGTTTTATGATTGAAATTCTTTCACCAACGGGTGTACCACAGGGATCTGTGTGGGAGCCATTGCTGTTTATTATATACATTAATAACTCTGATATGAAAGCAGAAGGTATCATTAGTAAGTTTGCAAATGACATGAAAGGTGAGGTGCTGTCCATAATGAGGTGGATGGTGCCAGGCTACAGTCTGAAGGTATAGGCTGGGACAGAATTTCAAGTCATGAACTTAAGTAGAAACATCAGGAAAGAGCAGAGCAGACATTGAGGGAAAACTGATTGATGAAAGTGCATTTATTTCAAAATAAAAGACTTAACAATTAAGGCAAATGAAGTCGGTGCATGGATGAGAACATGAGACTGGAATACCATAGGTATGGCAGAAACACAGCTGACAGTGGGACAGGACTGGGAGCTCAATGTTCCAGGGTACAGATTCCATAGGGAGGATAGAACAGGAGGTGAGAGAGGAGGGGGTGGAGTTTTTGATCAGTGAAACACCACTGCAACACTTAGAAAGGATATTCCTGTGGAACGCCCACTGAAGCGATAATAGTGCAATTGAGAAATGGGAATGGGCCATCAGTTTGATATGACTGTACTACAGCCCCCCTACAGTCAGCGAGATTTTGAGCAGGAAATATGTCGGGAGATCGCAGATATTTGTAAGAATGATAGGTTTGGAATGGTCAGGGATTGTAACTTTCCAAACCCAGTCTGGGACTGCCAGAGTGCTCAGAGCTTGAATGGGTGGAATTTGTTAGGCATGCTCAAGAAAAATGTCTCAGTCAGAATGTAAATGGTTGGACTGCAGGAAGGGGTCAAACCTGACCTCCCCTTGGAGAACAAGGTAGGGAAAGGGACTGAGGCATTAGTGGGGCAACACTTTGGCAAAGTGAGCACAATTGTATCAGTTTGAAAGTAGCGATGGAAAAGCACAAGCCTGGTCCACAGGACCAGGATTCCTGAAGAAGGGCTCATGCCCGAAACGTCGATTCTCCTGCTCCTTGGATGCTGCCTGACCTGCTGCGCTTTTCCAGCAACACATTTTCAGCTCTGATCTCCAGCATCTGCAATCCTCACTTTCTGCACAAGTTAAAGATCAAAATTCATCTTGCCGCAATCCAGAAGGTATTAGTGAAGAGCTTTTGGCAATTGATTGCAGGTAAAGGGACGTCAGGCAGGTGGGAAGCTTTCAAAAGAGCGATAAAATGAGAGTTCAGGGACACCATATTTCTGTTAGTGTGAAGGACAATGCTGACACAAATGGGATACACTGGATGACTGGGGGGCATTGAGGCTCTGGTCAACAAAAAGGGGCACATGTCACATATAGGCAGCTGGATTAAGGGAATCCATTGAAGAACATAGCGGGTGGAGTAATTCACTTAAGAGGGAAATCAGGAGGGCACAAAGGGGACCACAAAAAGCATTGGCAGATCAGGCTGACGAAAATCCAAAGAGATTCTTCAAGTATATTCTTCAGGACATTAACTAGGGGAAGAATATAGCTTCTTGATTACGAATGGGGCCATCCAAGTGTGGAAACACAGGAGATGGGTGAGAGCTGAACAAAAATTTCATGTTTGAACTTAAGTTGGGGAAGTCAAGGAATAAGGAACAGTGACGTCTTCAAAAGACTCCACTTAACAGATCAGGAGGTACTAAAGGTTCTAAAATGCATATAAGATGGACACATCCTTGGGAACTAATCAATTATACCCCAGGATATTGCGGGAAGCTCAGAAAGAAATTGTGGGGTCCCATAAAGAGATATTTCTATCACTGATAGCCATGGGTGATGGGCTGGAAGCCTGGAGGGTGGCTAAGTTTGTGCCAGTACTTAGGAAAGGCTGCAAGGGAAATCCAGGGATATCAACACCAATTAGTTTGATGTCAGCGATGCAGATGTTTAGATTACTTACAGTGTGGAAACAGGCCCTTCGGCCCAACAAGTCCACACCGACCCGCCGAAGCGCAACCCACCCATACATATACCCCTTACCTAACACTACGGGCAATTTAGCACGGCCAATTCACCTGACCCACACATCTTTGGACTGTGGGAGGAAACCGGAGCACCCGGAGGAAACCCACGCAGACACGGGGAGAACGTGCAAACTCCACACAGTCAGTCGCCTGAGGAGGGAAGCGATTCTGCAGGACAGGAGTTACATGCATTTGCAACGACAAGGATTGATTAGGGATAATCAGCACAGCTTTGGAAAGCTGCATAGAATTCTGATCATCCTGATCTGGGAAGCATTTCCTGAAACTGCAAATGCAGCAAAGACTGACGAAGATGTCACTGATACTGGAGGGTTTGACAGAAACGGAGAGGCTGGATAAGCTGGAATGCATCCTGGGGGAATGAGATAAATGTGGCAGATAGGTTTAAATAGAATGCGAAGAATTTTCTACAGCACACAAGTCCAAAAAAGCAACTGGAGAGACACTAGGGCTCCTCAAAGATCAGTGAAGCCATCCAAGTGTCGAACCACAGGAGGTAGGAGAGAGACTAAATGAGCATTTCATGTCAGAACATACTGTGGACAAAGACTAGGAAACAAAGGGAAAGAAACAGTGATGGCTTGTAAAGAGTCTCCATGACAGAAGAGGTGGTGCTGGAGGTTTTAGAACACAAAGATAGAGAAAGCCCTAGGTCCTGAACAAGTGTATACCAGAATATTGTGGCAAAGTAGTAGCAGGGACGCGAGCAGAAATATTTATATCATTGTCCTTCACATTTCCACTGGACGTAGGTGGCTGAGGGGTGACCGTATAAAGGTTTATAAAACCATGAGGGGTACAGGTAACCAACATCTTTACCCCAGGGTAGTGGAGTCCATAACTAGATGGGATTGAACTGCAGAAGGATAAGGTGTTAGCAATTCTGGCAAGTTCAGAAAAAGGTCCCCTGGGCCAGATGGGATTTATTCTTGGCTTCTCTGGGAGGCCAGTAAGGAGATGGCTGAGCCGTTGGCTTTGATCTTTATGTCGTCATTGCCGTCAGGAATAGTGCCAGAAGGCAGAAGGACAGCAAATGTTGTCCCCTTGACCAAGAAGGGGAATAGATACAACCCGGGGTAATTATAGAAGTGTGAGCCTTACTTCGATTCTGGGTAAAGTGTTGGAAAGGCTTGTAAAGGCCAGCATTTATAATCATCAGGAGATGAACACGTTGATGAGGGATAGTCGGCACGGTTTTGGGAAGGGTAGGTCATGCCTCACAAACCTTGTTGACTACTTTGAGGTGACCAAACAGGTGCATGTGGGTAAAGCAGAACTTGGTAGTGCAGATGAGCAGAGAGATCACTTTGTCCATGTACATGGATCATTGACAGTTGCCACCCAGTTTGTTAAGAAGGCATTCAGCATGTGAGCTTTTATTGGGACAGGGAATGAGTTTCGGAACCATGAGATCATGCCGCAGCTGTACAAAACTCTGGTGCGGCCGCATTTGAAGTGTTGCCTATGGTTCAAGTCACCGCTTTAGAAGGATGTTAAAAATTTGGAATGCGTTCCGAGGAGTTTTACTACGATGTTACCTGGTACAGAGGGAAGGTGTCTTGAGGAAGGCTGAGGGACTTGAACCTGTTTGTGTTTGAGAGAAGAGTTTAAGATCAATTAATTGAGACATATAAGTCAATCAGAGGATGACATGGTTTGGACAGTGAGAGCCTTTTCCCTCAGGTGGCGACTCCTAGCACGAAGGCAAATAGTTTTAAATTGAAGTAGTAATTAATATTAACATTAATTAATAGATATAGGACAGATGCCAGAGGTAGGTTCTTTACTCAGAATTGTCAGGCATGGAATGCATGGCCTGAAACAGTGGTAAAAGTGAGGTCGACAGATGCTGGAGATCAGAGCTGAAAGTGTGTTGCTGGAAAAGCGCAGCAGGTCAGGCAGCATCCAAGGAACAGGAAATTCGATGTTTCGGGCATAAGCCGTTCATCAGCAACACACTATTCCAGCAATACATTTTCAGCTCTGAAACAGTGGTAGACTCGCCAACTTTATGGGCATTTAAACAGTCATTGGATAGGCATATGGATGAGAATGGAATAGGGAAGGTTAGATGTGCTTCAGATTGTTTCCACAGGTTGGCGCAACATTGAGGGTCGAAGGGCCTATACTGCACTGTCATGTTCTATGTTCTGTGTTCTGGAGGGCATAAGTAGGAGATGGGAGAGGAAAAAACTTAAAAGGATTAGGAGGAGAAGATTTTCCACACAGAGTATGGTGCGGGTATGGAATAAGTTTTGAGGGGAAGTGGTAGAGAAAAGTACAATAACAACATGTAAAAGACATTTGTCCAGGTACATGGAGAGGAGAAGGTTTGAAGGGATTTGTGTTAAGTGCAGGGTAACGGGACTCGTTCAGGGATTCTGGTCAGCATGGACTAGTTGGATCAAAGGAACCGTTTCCGTGCTGCATGTTATTGGAGGAGGAGACTACTGAGATAAGGCACATAATAGACACTGAAGCAAATTATATTAATAGTGATGGTAGGCTGGAATGCACCATAATTCAAGTATGTGGAGGGAGGAGAGGGAAGGAAGGCGGTTACCGGGACTGTATCTGTTGTAGGAGTTACAAATTATTGAAGACACTAGTCACCAAGACATGCCATAGATAGAGTGTTGCAGAGTAGTGAGTCTTAACACAACAGAACTTACTATCGGGGTGTTGATTGAGCCTGGGGTGTGTCCGTACTGTGCTTCCTCTCCAGCACTGTATCTGTGCCATGTTTTGTTAGCCGATGTTTGGAGCTCTGTCTTTGCTCTCTGCTCTGTTCACAGTGAGTGATCTTACCTCACTGCGGGATTTATTTAAGAGTCCAAATCTCCCTTCCCTTTATCTCCCTGGCTGATCAACCATCTTCAATGTGGCGATGGACGAGACAGCCAGCAGCTGGGAAGTCTATTGAGTCAGGACCTTCCTGAGTACCTACAGGAGTCAGAGGAATAGACTGTTTGGGAAATTAGAGTGATCTCGTGAGGGATACACATCGGGAATGGCACTAAGTCCAACAGAGATCTGAAAAACCCTGTCTCCATCCCTGGCCTGTGCTGTCCTGTCTCTCTGGAGTGAAGACTTCAATTGGCTCAGGATCTGGAGTAGCTGCAAGAGTGAGAGGCGCTGACAGAGGCAGCAATTAGACCCACACAGTGAGGGATACCACATGGAGAGAGACTGAGTGATATCACCAGAGGGCAGGAAGATTTTATAACGAAACAATCATGTAGGAAGAACAGGTTTAGGTTCCTGATGCCCTGGTATCAGTGCTCAGGAATGAGCAACCTTTGAGCAGGTGAAGTGATGGCTTCGTGGTATTACTGCGAGAGCATGTATCCGAAACCTCACCCAATGTTCAGTGGAGGCAGGTTTAAATCACACCATCAGAAATGGTGGAATTTGCAATCATCATTTTTTTTAATTGCAATTAACAATCTATGGATAAGTACGAAAGCATTGCTGATGTCCAAAACAATGTTTGTTCATCAAAAATACACTAGGGGACATCTGCCATCCTCACGTGATCTGTACGACATCCCCACAGCAAAGTGTTTGTATCTGAAATGGCTGAGCAAGTTACTCAGCTCAAGGGCAGCTAGGGCTGGGCAAGAAAGGCTAGTCAGCCAGAGACACCCACATCCCATACCTGAGTTTAAAAATAAACCATTCGGATGGTCCCGCTGTAAATGTGCTGGGACCAGTGTCCTGAGCAATCACGTTGGTAGGTTTAGGCACAGGGCTTTAAACTGACAGAGAGGATCAGGGACAGGGTTCAGATGAAAGGAGCTTTCCAAATTCAAATAGAAAAGGTGAAGCTTTGGGACAGCATGGGGATGTGGCTGAAGACCAGCAGAAAGGACCAAGATGGGACCAAGTTTAACTAAAACTGTACGTCAGCAAATCACTTTGTGACAGGAAATTGTAGGAAACAGTAAATTATGGTTTTTTTGTGTGGAATGGACAAAGTCTTTGCCATAAGGTAGATGGATTTGTGGCACAGAGATAAAAGAGAGTTAGACACCAGGGTGTCGTGGCTACAGGGTGAAAAAAGGTGCACACAAATATTCAATAGTTCACAACCTTGCGCAAACTCAGGCAAAATGGACAACGCTAACAATAATGGGTAACAAAGGCATTACAGAGAAAGTATTTGGCTGCAGATCATGAAGTAGAGTCAGTCTGAATGTAAATTATGGCTACTACTTGCCAAGGACAGAAGTAGCAGAACACTTTTAGGCCACTGAACAGCATTTCATTGCTCATCAATGCATTAAACAGGAACTCATTGGAATTTTTAATAAAGGCATGATGACAATTCAGTGAAAATTCAAAATTCGTATAATCGTGACAATCACACTGACAACAGTGATATTGGAAGGGAAGTTCGGAAACTTTTTTTCAATGTTTCTTGAAATAACATTGTGCAACTGGCTAGGGATGTAACTATGTCAGATCGACTGTTGCGTGATGAAACTTAGTGAATGAGTAATGTCACCTGGAGAGATCCTCTGGGAAATTGTGATAAAGTGCAGTTTAAAGAAATATAAAATTTTTAAGTGAATCGCAGAAAGGACAACCTACAACTTAAAACAAAAATTGCCAATTACATGAGTTTGAGAGGACAACTGACCAAGCGAAACAAGCTAAACAGACTGAAACATCAGTGTGCGTAAATGAACAGTGGTAAACATTTGAAGGATATTCCATTGAAACAGACAAAACCTCAACAAGAAACTTATACCTGTCCCTCACTCAGGACAAAATATTAGATTTTGAGGCTGAGAAGATCACCAAAAAGTACTTAAAATCTTGAAGTGCGAGAGTGCTTTCGGAGTAAGCTTTAAAGGGGTTGCAAAGGGTCTGCTAGCAGGAGGAGGGCAGTTGGAAGAGGAATCCCTGTGAGGGTAAAATGTTACAGTAGGAACAGGGAGAGGTGAAGGTGGTGGAGGTGGTGAGAGTGTTACAGAGAGTGGTCAGGGCCTGAAGTGTGTTTCAAATTAAGCACGGATTGTTGCAGCTGGAGGGGTTTGCAGGGGTAGGGAGGGACATATGTATTTTTATTTATTCATTTATGGGATGTGGGTATCACTGCCTGGACTAACATTCTTTGACCCCACTCTTAATTACCCAGAGGACAGCTCAGAGTCAGCCCTCTTGCTGTGGGTCTGGAGACAAATGTTGGCCAGACCAGGTGAGAATATTTGTTGTCCTTCCCGAAAGCAGGGAGGTGAACCTGATGGGTTCTTCCTACTGATCAGCAATGCATTTATGGTGTAGTAAAAAATGAGGTCTGCAGATGCTGGAGATCACAGCTGCAAATGTGTTGCTGGTTAAAGCACAGCAGGCCAGGCAGCATCTCAGGAATAGAGAATTCGACGTTTCGAGCATAAGCCCTTCATCAGGAATGATGAAGGGCTTATGCTCGAAACGTCGAATTCTCTATTCCTGAGATGCTGCCTGGCCTGCTGTGCTTTAACCAGCAACACATTTGCAGCAATGCATTTATGGTGGCCTCACCAATGTCTTGTACAGATACAACATGACATTCCAACTCCTACTCTCCATGCTCTGCCCAATGAAGGTAACCATCCCAAACGCCTGCTTTACCAGCCTGCCTGCCTGTGATGCAACTTTCAAAGAACTGTGTACATGCATCCCCGTGTCTCTGACAGACAACACCACCCAGGGCCCGAACATTAACTGTACAAGTCGCACCCTGGTTTGTTTCACCACAATGGAACATTTCACATTTATCTAATTAAACTCTATCTGCTATTCTTCAGCCCACACTCCCAGCAGTACTGTTAATCTTGTTGTATCATAGATAACCTTCTTCACTGTCCCCTTTATCACCAATGTCAGTGTCACCAAAGAAGCTTATTTACCAGGAACCGATAATCCCATCCAAACCATTTATCCAAATGACAAACAATAGCGGACCCACTACACCACTGGTCACATGCCTCCAGTCAGAAAAACAACATGTCTCCCATCACCCTCTGTCTCCAACCATCAAGCCAATTTTGTATCCAGTTGACTAGCTCCTCCTGAATGCCATATCCTTTAACACTGATTTGAGCTTATTACCCATTTACCATACGGAATGTAGAACACAGGACAGTACAGCACAAGACACTTCGGCCATGATGTCATGCCAACCTTTTACGCGAGCCAAACTACCTTCCATACCCTTCATTTTACTATCATCCAAGTGCTTATCCAAGAGTCTATTAAATGTACCGAAAGTATCTAATTTTACTACCACCATTGTCAGTGCATTCCAAACAACTACCATTCTCCACCCTTTTATCCATCCTCCATTCAACTTAAAATTATACCCCTTGTAATAGCCATTTATGCCATAGGAGAAAACGTCTCTCACTATTCACTCTCTCTGTGCCTCCGATCATCTTGTTCACCTCCACGAAGTCACCCCGCCCCCTTCTTCACTCCCATGAGAAAAGCCTTAGCTCCATCAAACTTTCTTCATGAGAAATGCCCTCCATTCCAGGTAGCATCCTGGTAAATCTCTGGTGTACGCTCTCTAAAACGTGCACATCCTTCCTGTAAAGAAGGGACCAGAACTGAACACAATATTCCAAGTGTGGTCTCACCAGGTCGCTATAAAGATGCAGTAAAACCTCACTGTTCTTAAAATCAATCCCCTTGCTAAGGAAAGCCAACATAACATATGCCTTTTTAACAACCCTATCAACGTGTGTGGCAACTTTGAGGGATCTATGGACATGGACCCCTTAATCTCTCTGATCCTCCATACTGCCAAGCATTCTGCCTTCCACCCTGTATTCTGTATTCAAATTCCACCTTCCAGAATGAATCACTTCACACTTTTCCAGCTTGAACTCCATTTGCCATTTCCAGCCCAGCTCTACCTCCTGTCAATGTCCCATTGCAACCTACAACAGCCCTCCGCATTACCCACCACACCCCCAGATTGGCAAACTTAATAACCCACTCTCCAACATCCACATGCAAGTCATTTATAAAAATCACAGAGAGCAGAGTCCCAAAGCCGACTGTTAGAGAATACCACTGGTCACTGAGCTCCAGTCTCAATGCTGTCCACCTGCTGCCATACTCTGTCTTCTCTGGGCCATCCAATCCTGTATCCAGACAGATAGATTTCCCTGTATCCCATGCCTCCTTATTTTCTGAATGAGGTATCAACATATTCTGCCATATCTTCAAAGAATTCAATAAGTTTTGTGAGGCATGACCTGCCCCTCACAAACCCATGCTGACTGTCTCTAATTTAACGATGGTTTTACAAGTAGTCATAAATTCTGTCTTTAGAGTCCTCTCCAATAATCTGCACACCACAGACATTAGACCAAATCTGTAATTCCCAGAATTCTACCTCCGTAACATGGCCCGGACTCTACAAATTTTCCCTCCTCTGCCATGTTCCCCAAATGGGCACTGCAGGGTGGTGGGGGTTAGAGAGATCGGGAAGAGTATCAGGACAGGAGGATTTTGCAGACATTCGGAGGGTTGCAGTGCAAAAGGAGAATTCAGTGATTGTGAGGTTACATGGCAATGAACGCATTTGAGGAGGGAGGGAGGATTGTAGCGAATTGAAAGATTTCACAGTTTAGATGTTTTGTTAGGACTGCAAGAGGTCATTGAGTTGGGGAAGGTTTAAGCACTGGTGGATTTTACATAAACTTGATTTTGATTGCAATGGCAGGAAGAGGATTCAGGAAGATGGAGAGTATGGGGTCTGAACGAGGTTACACAAATGGGAAGAGTTGTCAGGAGTGGAGATGGTTACAGAGACAGTAATGGTCTGATCTGGAGCAGAGGACCCAGATTGGGAGGGGCGTGGGGACTGCAGGTGGTTTGACAGGGAGGGAGTACCATCGGCCCATAGGTGGTTATAGAAATGTGGAGACCTGCAGGGCCTGCAGGAGTTCATGGAGATGGGGAGGTTGGGAGGGATGGATCAGTTGACAGGGATAAGGATAGTGGTAGGACAGTGCTGGTGTATACTGACAGGGACTATTTAGGGAATGGAGCAGATTACAGAGATAATGTTGGTTGTATAGACTGGAAGAAAAAAACACAAATATGGAGTGTAGTCGGGACTGAACAGGTTTAGAGATATCAAAATTCTTAGGTCCTGGTGTTATTTAGACATGGAGGATGTGAATCGGACAGATTTTCCTGGAGATGAGATCAGCAATTTTGATTGGAGACAGTTACACAGATAAAGGAGCAGTAGTAATCTCCTCCAGTTTGGCCTAAGTGGGAAAGTGTTGTTGGACAGGTTGTTGTTAACACAGATAGGGGTTTAAGCGCTGGAGAAGTTTATGCAGATGAGTAGAGGGGTGGAAATACTGGAAGAGCTGACATTGACAGGGTGGGTGACAATGATGAGAGCATGTTACACAGATCGCAGGTCCTTGAGGAACTGGATTGGAACAGTCACAGGGACTGGAGTGGGTTCGACAGATCAGAGTGTGGCAGGGACCTGAGAAAATTATAGGGTCTCCACAGATTGATTGTGTCTTTAGGGCTGGAAGAGGTTCGGTAGATACGGAAACCTTAAACCCAGTGTATATCATCTTCATTTGCCAGACCAGAGCCTCAATATCCCTCATCAGCCAGGGATCCCTAAACCTGCCATTTTCCCTTCAACCTAACAGGTACATACTAACCCTGGATTTTCAGTATCACACTTTTAAAAGCCTCCCATTTTCCAGTCATTTCTTTTCCTTCAAACAGACTCACCCACTCAACCTCTGCTAGGTCCTGCATCATGGCCCCAAAACTGGCTGTGTTCCAGCATAGCTCCTTAACCTGTGGACCTCTCCTATCATTTTCTGTAGGTATGTTAAAACTAAGACAGTTTCGGTCACTGGACACAAAGTGCTCTCCGACTGATACTTCAGTCACTTCCTCATCTCGTTTTCTCAGGGGAGATCCAATGTTGCGCCCACCTGCCTAGAGTAAGACCGTATACGTAATGGTCAAGGAAACTTTCTTGGACCCATTTAACAAATTGTTACCCATATGGGCCTTTTATTCTCTGAGTACACAAGTCAATCCAGAGGAAATTAAAATCTCCAACAATACTACTCTCTTATTCCTACAGCTATCTACAATCACTCTACACATCCGCTCTTCTTATACCCGCAGGTTATTTGCGAGTCTGTAAAACAGTTGCAACAAAGTCACTGCCCCCATCTTCTTTCTAACTCCTAACCATATGGCCTCATTTGATGACTCTTTAGGAGATCCTCTCTGACCACTGTTGTTATGTTCTCCCTTTATCAAGAGCGCAACTCCCCCTCCTCCCTGACTTGTCTTTCTGTCACACTTATACCTTTTGTATCCTGGAACACTGAGGTGCCAGTCCTGCCCTTCCCTCAGCCATGTTTCTGTTATGGCTATAACATCCCAGTCCCCAGAGCCAATCCATGCTTCTGAGCTCACCTGTCTTACCAGTCAGGCCTCATGAAATAAATGCCCTTTAAACCAGAAGTCTTTTCCCTCCCTTGACTGTGCCCCTGGATATCCTGAATAGGAAACTTGCTCTCGGTGGCTATTGTATTTTCCTCTGACTGCCCGATGGTCGCTCTTTATCAGAATCCCAATCGCCTGGCAAACCAGATTAAGCCCTCCCAGGTAACACGAGCAAATCTCCCTTCCAGGTGGCTAGTACCCCTCTGGTTCAAGTCTAACCAGTTCCCCTTCTCCAGGTCACCTCTAGTGCAGAAGAGATCCCAATGATCCAAGACGTAAAAATCCTTCCCCCTCCACCAGCTCCTCAGGCACTCATTCATCGGCTTATCTTTCTATTTCCGTACTCGCTGACGAGTGGCACTGGGAGTAATCTGGAGCTCACTGCCCTTGTAGTCCTGCTTTTTAACTTCTTACCTAACTCCCAATACTCACTTGACCAGAACCCACCTAACTGTATCTATGTCATATGTACTGATGTGCACAATTACCACTGGTCGTTTGCCCTCCCCTGTAGAAAAGGGCAAAATCTGACCTGTCATTGGTAAACAAGGTAAGGAAAGGGACTGAAGTGTTAGTTGGGGAGCACTTTCAAAAAGTGACCACAACTATATTAGATTGAAAACAGCTATGGAAAAGGCCAGGTCTTGTCCATAAGTGAACATCAACATTGTCCTGCCCCAATCCAGACGGTATTGGTCAAGAGCTTTTAACAGTTGATTGTGAAGACTATTTGCAGGTAAATGGACCTCAGGCAGGTGGAAGGCTTTCAAAAGAAAGATAAAATGAGAGTTCAGGGTTAGAGTATTTCTGTTCGTGTGAAGGACAACGCTGATTACAAGTAGAAAATTCTGGATGTCTGAGTATATCGAGGTTCTCGTCAAGAAAAAGGCGTCCATGCCATATATGGCCAGCTTGATTCCTCGAAGAACATTGTGAGTATAGTAATACACTGAAGTGGGAAAGTAGTAAGGCAAACAGGAGACCTGAGTAAACTTTGGCTGATATGCTGAGGAAAATCCAAAGGGATTCTATATGAATACTGACGACAGAAGATTAACTAGGCACAGAATGTGTCCCCTTGAAGATCAATGGGATAATCCATGTATGAAACCACATGAGATGGGTGAGATCCTTGACAAAAAATTCACATCAGTATTTAAAGACTGGAAATTCAGGGAAATAAAGTCTTCAAAAGAATCCGCATAACAAAATAGGAGGCGCTGTAGATTTTAAAACGCACAAAAATAGACAAATCTCTTGACCAAATCATGTGTATCGGAGGACACTGGGGGATACTCAGGAAGACGTTCCCCTTAAAGAGGAATTCATATCAGTGACTGCCACGGGTGATGAGCTGGAAGCCTGGAGGGTGTTTCACGTTGTGCCATTATTTAAAACTGTGGCGAGGCAAAACCAGGCACCGACAGACCAATTGGCTTGATGTTGGTGGTGCGTAGTGGTGTTGGAGGGCGCTCTGAGGGACAGGAGTTACATGCATTTCGAAAGGCAAGGGTTGGTTAGGGACAGTTGGCGCCAAGTACAGAAGTAGTGTCTCACAAACTTGACTGAGTTTGTTAAAGAGGTGACTAAGAAGATAGAAGAAGACAGAGCAGGAGACTGTGTCTTTACTGACCATAGCAAGGCCTTAGACCGGGTTTAGCGTGGAACACTGGTTAGTAAGGTTAGATCACATGGAAGCAGGGAGAGATAGTCAACTAGACACAAAAATGGCTTGGCATTAGGAGACAGAAGGTGGTGGGAGAGGGTTGTTGTGCAGACTGGGGGCCTATGATCAGTGGTGTGCAAACGGGATGTTTTTAACCTTTGGGGAGTCTAAAACATGTTTTCATGTTGGGTCAGATAGGAAAAGTATTTATGAGTGAGATGAAAAAAGCCAAGACACTGTATACATTAAAGCATGAAACAGTTTATTTTTAAATCGATCTTCATGATAATCAAGTCGAAAGGAAAGAACGTGGGAATATGCTTTTGGTATTGATAATATAATCGTTTTGGATAGGGGAGCACGTTCAAACTGATTAATGCTGGATTTTTCCACCTGGTCTTGATGATTCCATGTTTGAATCCATGTGACTTTTGGTCACATATCTCCACCAATCACTACATTTAAAATATAACTGCGTTGGTGACTTTAAAATAAATACAGGTCTCAAACTTTATCTCGTTCAGCGTAAACAAGTTTGCCAAGTTTACATATTAAGCAAAACATCGGAGTTATTTTCAAGCTAAAACTCCACAATGAAAGCTACGATGAGGAAAAGTAAAGATCTTCAGATTGTTATCTTTGAAACACTTTGGAGGAAAAAGTGAGTACTGCAGATGCTGGAGATCAGAGTCAAAAAGTGTGGCGCTGGAAAAACACAGCAGATCAGCCAGCATCCGAGAAGCAGGAGTATCAACGCTTCAGGCATAAGCTCCTCATCATGAATGTCTAATGAGGGACTTCTGACCGAAATTTCGACTCGGCTATTCCTCGAATACTGCCTGACTTGCTGTGATTTTCCTGTGCCACACTTTTTTACTTTGAAACACTTCGACCAAATGATAGTTAAACTCATGACCAAGAAGAAATAACAGATAATACTAGATAGTGTTGCGATGCGGTTCTGCTCACACAGCCTGCTGATGCTGGACTCCAGTCCTTGACCAGTTGTGTTTGGCTGAATGACCTTTGCTTCAGCTGCCGGGTTTTTTTTTTGACAAAGCATACCACACAGAAATTCACCACAAGTGGGAAAGATGACATTGGGTTTCTCAGCTTCTCCATGCTGCTGTACAGAGAGACAAAGGGCTGTGAGCTGCTGCTTCACAGGCAGCATAAATTCTCTCCTTCTCTGGGTTGCAACATGCAATCTTGTTACCCCAACCCCAGACTGAATGTCGTGAACTCTCTCTAAACATTTCCAGAATGAAACATCTGCCATTTTTAGCAGTACTACTTATTATTATGTCGGTCAAGAGATTTTATTTTTAAGATTCATATATTTATAGCATGTTAAAATGAGAAGATCTTAATCAACGACTATTTCCCCAACATTTAGTCTCCTTCACAAGCAGAAGTCTCCATTTTATATACACCCAATCCACACTGCTGAAGGTCTCATATGATTCAATAAGTTCACCGCTCAGATCTCACCAACTAAACTTTGATATTATAAAATGAGTGAAGTCGATATCCCTGGGAATTACTACAGTTACGGAGATCAAACTGTACAATGCACGAAGAAAACGACTGTTTGAAATTTCAAAGCTTTTGCAGAAACAAAGCATCGTTCCATTATGTTCTGACACTTCCTCTATCTGCATGATAACGTTTTTTGAGATTCATGAATGAGGACAGACAAATCTCTTTGTATCACGAAGTTCTGGGATGTCTCTCCATTTCAATCTTTTCCTGATGTTTTATCCTTTGTGCCATAATATTCTAGTTTCCATAACGTATGCAATGCTACTGCTTCTGACGAGTGCTTGTTCACTCACTTCCCCTGCCTATGTCCCACTGAAGAGTCTCATACTCCACTTGACAATTTATTGAATGACCATCTTGATGCATGAGTTAATTGAACACCTATAAATTCACTGCCCTCATCCAAATCATTCAGATACGCTGATATCTGTGGCTCTCCACTATTTACAGCTTTCAAACCCTACATTTACACATTTATCCCAACGTTTTGCGACGTTAGTGTTGAATCTTTAAAGGGCTCATTCTGTGCTCAATTACGTAATCCAGATTCTGCTTTGCATTTTAAAGGAAATGAATATTCTATTCGAGGGTAACAATCCTGGGTGGTTTAATCCTCTTCCTCGGGCACAATAGCAGCCTTGAAGGATTGGCTAAGAAAGCTACAAAAGTTAAGAGCAGCAATTGGCAATTGGGTCCCTCGAACCTGCTGTACTATTGAGAGATCATTGCTGATCTGATTGTGTTTGAACATCCCGCTCCTGCTTGTTCTAAATAAACATTGGCTCCATTGTCTATCCTATGAAACTCACACTTGAATAATTTCCATTAGCCAGACAGTCCTGCTTCCTGTGAACGAGAATTTTATAGTCAGCACTGTCCTCAGGAGAAAAGAATATCCTTATGTCAATCTGAAAAATGAAAGTCCTAATTTTCCTTCACACCAATCTAAGAGCTGTGTGATACAAGTGCAAATGTAGGAACATGTGTAGGTCATTCAGTTGTTCAACCCTGTTCCACACAACCTTTAATTCAGTATTCAAATAGGAATCAAAAGCCTCTATTGCTCTCTAGAAAGATCAGCTTAAAGTACAAATTACATTTGTGATGATGCTTTCACTTTAGCAACGTGAGTTTGTCCTTTTTTTTAAGGAGAGGTACCAAAGACAGAGGTGTTGAGCGTTCTAGGAAGAGCTTAGTTTAATCCCTAGAGCTTAGTTTAACAATGGCAGGAGAATGGCCAATTGTCTCAGTTCAGCTTTTCCCTCGTTTGCTCTAACTCGGGCAGTCACAAGATACTGGAGACGAGGAAGGTCGCAAGCTTCATCAAATGATTCCTGATTGTCTTTCGTTGGGTTTGCATTTGTCTGTGAGAAAGGGAGAGATAATTACAGCAATAGCTCGGCATTTACATTTGATGGAAATGCCATTGGAATTTTTGGAAATGGCTAGAATACAATGGCAGGTGAAGCAGCTTGAACACGAAATGGAACTGAACCAGTCTGAATTACAGTTAATTCCACAAGAAAGAGAAAAAGAATGCATCGGCCTTGCAGAACCAAAAAAAAGAAAAGATTAACTTTGCCAGAATAAACCGAAAAGAGGAAAAGGAGAAAGATAAGAAAAAAAGGGAAAATGAGAGAAAGGAAAGGAAGAAAGAGAGAGATTGAAGTTCAGAAATTGGCACTTAGACAGTAAAGTCGCCGTAAGAGGATGTAGGTGAAGGTACGAGGTGGGCTTAATGAGGAGTGGATGAGTAACCTCGTCATAGCCAAAGTCCTGTTGTGGATCTCTTCAAACATACCCAAGCATTGCCTAAATTTGATGATAAGAATGTAGAAACGTTTTCAACTTAATGGAGTAAGTGGCTAAACAAATAATGTGGCCAGTGACCATATGGGTTTTGTTGATCCAAGTAAAGCTGGAAGATAGAGTTAGTGAGGTGCTCACGTAACTGTCATAGGAGTTATGTGAGGCATATGAGGAGGTGAAGAAATCCATCTTAAGTGCATATTAGCTTTTGCCAGAATCCTACAGATAGCACTGCAGAAGTTAAAGGAGAGACCGTAGTCAAACATAAATTGAGTTTGGAAGAATCAAAGTAAAGAATTTTGATAGCTGAATAAGGGAATTAAAAAAAGATGAAACATGTGACACTTTTAGAGAGACAATTATTTTGAAAGAGTTCAAAAATTGATGAGGTAATGAGAACTCAAGTGGAAGATCAGAGAGTTAAAACAGCAAGATTAGCACGGAAATGTCTGATGATTATGATTTGGTTCATAAATCAAAGTTGGGCTTCCAAAACCAATTTCAATCCATGAGGGATAGAAATTGGGGAATAGACAAATCCTCACACAGTGAGGGAAAGGTGGATCCCTGTGGATATAGTAAAGATAACTTACCACAGGGTAAAATGGAAACCCATGAAGGGGAAAGAAAAGTTAAAAGCTCCGGTGTTTTCACTGCACTAACATAGGCCATATGAGGTCACAGTGTTGGTGGGTTAGACTGTGAAGCCTGATTTAGGAAAACAGGGTAAGCAAGAATTTATTGTGAAGTAGTGAAAGAAAGCACATTGGAGGCTAAAACGATGCACCACAGTGTACAACCTGGTCGGAGGCTAGTTAAGGAAGAAGTACCAGATTTTCTTAAACTATTTACTTGTGAAGGCAAGGTTTACTCACATACGCCAAGAGCAGCAGGTAATGAAATTACACTATTTAGAGATATGGATCATGTCAGTCTTTGATGGTCAGACTTGAGAAGATATGTAACTACACTGATGCTTAATAATATCAGAGTATGAGATGAAAGAGGAAGCAGATAAGAAATCAAAAACTCACAATTTTGCTGTCAGAGATAAGGTGTTAGAGTTGCTTCCAATGATACGTGAATCTTAAAAGCAACGTTTCATTGACTTTACCAAGTCGAAAGGAGATTGAGTGAGGTGAACTACTTGACAAGGACTCCAGGCAGGAAGTAGTCTCACAGAGTATGACATGTTAATATGCTCAATATGTATTTTGACAGGAAAGTAAAACAAAAGGAGAGAAAGTTACTGGATACAGCACATACTGAAGAACACAGTTCAGAGGATTCTCAATTGGACATTCTCAGATTAGATTGTTCAATGAGAATATTGTCAAAAATTGTGTTAAACTCTTGAGTTACCTTCCAGAAGAAAATCAAAATGACCCGAAACAGTTATGATCATCACATGGGGAAATACATGCGAATAAACGGAGAAGTAGTAATCTAATTATGCATGATGTAGGAAAATGATGAAGTGCTCAAAGTTTGGGAGAAGATTGTGAGGGTATCCGTTTTTGGCGAATACATTGAATATACATTGTATCCAAAAACGGATACCCCCACAATTTCATCAACAGATGTCTAACGGAGAGACAACGGAATGAGGGCATGCCACAAATCAAAGGACTCGCCACACTACCATACATTAAAAGCATTTCCGAACTGACAACCAGACTACTGCGACCAGTAGGACTCATAACAGCACACAAACCAACAGCACTCTCAGACAACAACTCAGCAGAATGATCGGCCCTATACCCAACATGAGCAATTCCAATGTATTGTACAAAATCCCATGCAAGTACTGCACAAAACACTACAGGACAAACAGGAAGACAACTAACGATCCGCATCCATGAACACCAACTAACCACGACACGACATGACCAGCTATCCTTAGTAGCCACACACTCACATGCCATGCAACATGAGTTCGACTGAGACAACACTACTATTATAGGACAAGCCAAACAGAGAACAGCCAGGGAATTCCTAGAGGCAAGGCACTCATTCACAGATTCAATCAATAAGCACATCGACCTGGACCCAATATACCGGCCACTGCAGCGGACAACTGGAACTGACAACCGGAAGCAACAGATACAAATCATTATAAATGCCGGAGGAAAAATCACAGAAGCGCTTCAGAGAAGGCTCCCAAGCACTGAGGAAGTCACCTAGACAGGGGACGAAACGTCTGCAACACAAATTCTCAGCTCGGTGAACAGAACCACAACAATGATGAAGTGATGTTCAACTTAAGCAACATCCTTGTAGACTTAATAGCCTCATGTTAAAAATCACACAACAAAAGGTGGAAGCCCAACAGGTGTATTTGGAAGCACTAGCTTTTGGTGCACTGCTCCTTCAACAGGTGGTTAGGGGGCCACATCACGGCCGTCTAACGTTGGCACATTTGTTAACAAGTGAGATTGAACACATGCTCCAAAACAACGTAATCAAAGTGAGATGCAATGACTGGAGCTCACCGGTAATAATGGTTTCAAAACCAGATGGTGCACAACATTTGTGTCAGCACAGACACAAAATCTGATTCATACATGATTCCACATTTGGAAGACTGTATTAAGAATATGGGGCACACCTATATTTCCTCGCACATATCTTATCTCAAAGAGCAAAAACAATTTTGGGTTTTGTGACACCGGATAGACTGTTTCAATTTAGAGTTCTGCCAGTTGTTATGAAAAATACACCAGCCAAATTTCAAAGAGGAACCAATAAATCCATTTCCGGATTACTCAGTTGTTTGGTATGTATGGATAACCTGGTGATTTTTAGGCATACATAGTATGAACATTTAGAGTCATTGAGTCAGAGAGACGTGCAGCACAGATACAGACCCTTCTTTCCAACCCATCTATGCCGATCAGTTATCTTAAACTTATCTCGTCCCATTTGCCAGCTACTGTCAAATATCCGTTAATCACTTCCTATTCATATACCCATCCAAATGCCTTTTAAATAATTGTAGTTGTACCAGCCTCCATCACTGCCTTTGGCAGCTCATCCTATAGACGTAACACCCTCTGCATGTAAATATTGCCCCATATGTCTCTGTTCTATCTTTCTCCTCTCACCCTAAGCTTACGCCCTCTATGTCTGGATCCACTCACTCCAGAGAACATACTTTGTCTATTTATCCAGTTATGAATGTGTAGATGTACTGTACCTTCAGGAGATTTGAAGAACCAGCAAGGGCTTCCTAACACAGTACAAATTGTTCTAAACGAGGTAGCAATGCAACACTAGGTCAAAACCAATTGTACTGCTGTTTTGCTATGGAAAAATAATTCAAATTTGGCCAAGCAGTTTAAATTATGCTAAAAGATACTAAAATCCAACAAAATTTGAAATTAGCACTTTAATAAAGTTAAAACCAATAAAACTATCTGATGCTTTATCAGTCACGTGTAAAATCTCCCTAAACTCCTACATCCGATTCGAAGAGCCTATCAATCTACTAAAGGCCATTTTTGCTCCTTCACAGTTTACAGATGGAGAAAGTAGGACCGTCTTTTGCTCAAAAAACGTGCTTTGGATAACTTAGTACTTGTGGTTTATCGTTTTAAAATTTAATGTACAGAGCGATTTCAATAAATCATGCAATTCTACCTATAACTGTAAATATTGACGAAGGTTACATGTTAAAATCTATAACTTATTGTTTCTGTGCTGTGAGTCTCCCAAACAGGTTCCTCCATGGTCAGCTGTGAATTTTACTGATTGTTTTTAATTTTTCCTACACGCACTCCGATGTGCTGAGATCCATGAACTCAAGCAGAAAAGCCTGTCGCTGCACAGATTCATTTCTTTGTCAATTAGCAGTGTTGCAGAATGCAGCAAATTGTTCAAACGACTTCAGGAGAGAGGCTTGGGCGGCACGGTGGCACAGTGGTTAGCACTGCTGCCTCACAGCGCCGGTAGACCCGGGTTCAATTCCCGACTCAGGCGACTGACTGTGTGGAGTTTGCACGTTCTCCCCGTGTCTGCGTGGGTTTCCTCCGGGTGCTCCGGTTTCCTCCCACAGTCACTAAGATGTGCGGGCCAGGTGAATTGGCCAAGCTAAATTGCCCGTAGTGTTAGGTAAGGGGTAAATGTATGGGTGGGTTGCGCTTCGGTGGGTCGGTGTGGACTTGTTGGGCCGAAGGGCCTGTTTCCACACTGTAAGTCTAATCTAATCTAATCTGTAAGTCTAATCTAATCTAATAAACCTGGTTAAGAGGGAATTCACCAAATCCAAAGTCACATACGTTGGTCATGTTATCGGACCTCACGAAATGTGAAAACACAGATTATTGCAAAGATTCCCATACCCTGTGCAAAACGGGATTGCTGGGATTGAATGGGTTATGTTGTAAATTCATTCCGAAATTTAAAAGTGTGGCTGCTCCACTCACTGAATTATAGAAGTAATGCAGGAAATTTCATTGAACGGCACGCTGTCAGAAAACATTTGACAGCCTGCAAGCTGTGTTACTGCTGCTGTATTAGCCACACCTAATTATGCAAAGTATTTCAAGGTGACTATAGGTGTGAGTGACATGGGTGTAAGTGCTGTACTCTTACAAGACAACAACTAGAAGATAGAAAGACCTATTGGATGTTTCTCCAGGAAATTGAAAATTCATCAACAGAAATATACAGCAATTGAGGAGGAGACTTTGAACTTGGTATCGGCATTAAAACATTTAAGCATTGATGTGGCCAGTAAGGTGCCTGATTCGAGGGTGTGTGCTGGAAAAGAACAGCCGGTCAGACAGTATTTTATGAGCAGGGTAATCAACGAATTGATCATAAACTCTTGATCAGGAGCGATTCTTGTAGGTTGATTGGTTGAGAGATAAATGAACGGTAAATGGGGCTGGGGATAATGTAGCTGAGAGTGTGATAGCTAGACGAAGGTGGAGGTGAAGGACGTAGGTAGGAGAGAAGATGCATGGGATATGTGGGAAGGAAGATGGACAGTTATTACAGGTCAAGTGGGTGGTGACAAGTTGGCGATTGGATATGGGATAAGGTGGGGGGAGGGGAACTAAGGAAACAGGAGGCATCTGCATTTACGCTGTGTGGTGGAGGGTCCCAAGTCGAAAGGTGTGACGTTCTTCCTCCAGGTGTCGGTTGAATGGCGTTTGGCAATGGAAGAGGCCAAGAAAATGCATTACCTTGGAACAGTGAGAAGGGGAGTGAAAGTGTTCGGCCTCGGGGCGGAGGAGCGGATGCATCCCGGAGAGGTTCTCTGAACCATAACCCAACGTTCCAACTCGGCACCGCCCTCACGACCTGTTCTAATTGTACATCTTCGTTTTCACATATCCGCTGCACCATCCTCTCCGAACTATGTCCTCTTCCCACTTTCATCTACTTATTGCACTCTCAGCTATACTCCCCACTCCCAATTATCTCTCAGCCTACTGGCCAGCAAGCTTCATTCCTATTAAAGGGCTTATGCCAGAAACGTAGGTTCTCGTGCTACACGTATGCTGCCTGACATGCTGTGCTTTTCCAGCATCACACTCTGGACTCTGATCACCAACATCTGTAGTGCTCACTTTCTCCTAGTAATGTGTCTGACACAATCATATATGCTGATTATAAACAATTAAATGTGTTGAAGAAAATTCCAGACTGTTGAGGAGGAGCTTATTATTGAAGCTGTTCAATTGGAAAAGTATGTAAATGCTATGACATGAAAACGTAATTGTTGATGGCGTTGTGGAGATTCGGATGAAAAATGGAGGCATTCTTTGGCAGGATCAAACAAACGGAAATAAACTGTATTAGTGAATGTCTGCATGATTATTGTCAATGTGATGCATATATGCTTTAGTGCATTAACATATTCAAGCTAAAGAGGTCCTAAAGGCAGAGATTTCGGGGTAAGAGTTAAGCAGTGACACGTGAGTGGTCAGTTCTCCTAGTTCAGCTTTTTATCTCATGTTGGTTTAGCTCTGGCAGTCACAAGGTGCTGGAGACCAGGAAAGTTGCAAACTTCAGAAAATGATTCCTAACTTACTTTGTCTCTGAAATCTCTCTGGATGATGTTCCCTACTGCCTCTAATAATCTGTGTTTGAATTTGCCTTTTTTCCAAGGGGTGTGTTTACCAGATGTAACTGGATTAGAACAATGCACCAGTAATGTTGCTGTATCGCATCAGTTAGCGTTATCAATAGTAAAGTTGTTCTAAATTCTGTTTCCTTGTTTCAACTGTCGTGTTTAAATAAATTCTGCTTGCTTAAACCCAAATGGCTTGACCAGCTGCATCATACCAGGAATATCCACCTCACATCGGACTTTAAACTAAGAAAACGCTAGTGTCAAGGCTGCCTTCTTTAAAAAAATACATTGAGGGGTCTCGCTTGAACCATAACACCTTTGAGAGAATACATACCTTCTTATCTTCGCCTGAAATGTGTGGGGCCCAGACTATAAGCTGTACAACCTACTTCTGACACTTGGAAATGGGGAAACATGATCTGAGCAGCTACCTGTCAAATAATTTCTGTAACATTTCCACCTGAAAAAGATCACTGCTCCTTCACATAAACTTCCCTGTGTATAGACCCAACTCTCACCATTCCCACAGACGATCAACACATTATTCCACAAAGGAAACAAGTAAACTGGCTCTGAAAATGCTTCAAATGCAGCTATAAACATTTTCATCAATTTGTGTTGTTGCCGCTCACTGTTTTAAACCTTCTTTGTTTCGTGTATATTGTCAGAATTCGCTCTTCATTCCTCACGAATCCATCACTCATCTCTGCATTGAGTTTATTTAACATGATTCCAAAAATTCACTGCTCAAACACCGATGACTGGGGAACATTTTCTAAACAGCATTCCCACCGTTTTCCGTTTGTATTTTTTTCTTTTGATCAATTGCATATGCAGATTCTCACTCGCGTTTAATCAATGGGAGTATACTTCCTAAACAAATTTAATTCAATAGCATTCGATCATATTTCGTTCTGATGCACAATGTATCATTAAGATCTCCAACTCATAAATAAGCCCTTCAGCCCATGGTGTCAAAGGAAGGAATGGAATCCGCCATGCACAATTTTCCACTCACATCTCCAGATTGTTCTATTTTCCCTGTGTGTGTGTGTCTATATATATATGTGTGTGTGTATATATATATATATATATAAGCTACAGCTTATTTTTTTTCCTGATTTCGTGCTCTGCAAATTTCGACAGCAACTTGACAATGGAATTGGTGGAATTTAGAATTATTCTGGGCATTCACCCCGCTATTTCCAGTCATTCTTCCCTCAATGACTACAATGTCTTCTATTTAGACTCATAACTGTCCTGCTGCATTGTGATAGAAAAAGTGTTAGATTGAAATAAGTTAACTGGAGCTCTGTGCGCAGTGACTGTAATTAGTGTAAATCTCCATGGATTCTAACATGATCACTGGAGAGTTTCTCTCTTCTATTAATACTGAAGTCCTTTCAATGAGCTACCTTATATCATCTGTCGAAACATCATCCCGACACTAACAGTGATCAGCAGCTCCACAGAAAGGGAGATAAGAGATCAGTATCTGAGAACATTAGACTGGAATGTTAGAGCAATGGATCAGAATGGAGAAATGTAGACTGGAATGTTCCAGCAATGGAGCAGAATCTGAGAACATTAGACTGGAATGTTACAGCAATGGATCAGGACATGAGAACATTAAACTGGCATGTTATGACAATGGACAGGAGTTTATCCCTTGGTCTTTACTGGCTTTCTCAGGATTGGCCATCCTTGCCAACACGGATCATATGTGTACTTTGGGTGACCCAAGCTGGCTACTATCCCATCCTCGCTATCGTTGGTGTCCCTGGAAAGTGTCTCTATCATACTATTTACTGTATTAAGCCTGTTGCACAGAATTACTGTACTTTTTTTATATGCTAAAAGGATTGAAACAAGTGTCATAATATCCATTCGTTAGCTATATCTGTTATCAAACAAGTTAAAGCTAAAAACAAAGATCAGCAAGGCAGCCTACATGTGGAACCGTAGGAGATGGGGGAGATTTAATTGAAAATTTTGCATTAATGTTTACAGTGCAGAAGGACATGGAAGATTATAGAATGTGGGAAGTAGATGGTGAAATGTTTTTTTTATAAAACGTTCATATTACAGAAGATGTATTAAATGCAAATAGGTGGATAAATCTGCAGGATCTGACCATGTGTACCCTAGACCTCTATTGGAACCTCGGGAAGTGATTGCTGGGCCCCTTGCTGAGATCTCCATAGTCACAGGTGAGGGGCCAGGAGACTGGAGGTTGGCTAACGTGGTGCCACTGTTTCAGAAAGGTCGTAAGGAAAAGCCAGGGAAGAATTGACCAGTGAACCAAACATTAGTGGTGGGCAAGTTGTTGGAGGGAATCCTGAGGGACAGGATTTACATGTATTTGGAAAGGCAATTACTGATTTTGTGTAGACAACATGGTTTTGTGTGTGCAAAATCATGTCTCATGAACATGATTGAGTTTTTGAAGAAGGATCGAAGAGGATTGAGGAGGGCAGGTGTGATTGAGGTGTGATCGATATGCATTTCACTAAGACGTTCAACAGGGTTCCACGTGCTAGACTGGTTAGCAAGTTTAGATCTCATGGAATACAGGGAGAACTAGTCATTTGGCTACAGAACTGGCTCAAAGGTAGAAGACTGAGGGTGGTGGTGGTGGAGGGCTGCCATTCAAACAGGAGGCCTGTGACCAGTGGTGTGCCACAATGATCAGTGTTGCTTCCACTACTTTTAGTCATTTGTATACACAGTTTGGAAGTGAAGTTTGAGCTATAGTTATCTGCAGATGACACCAAAATTGGAGGTCTTGTGGACAGCAAAGATAGTTATCTCAGAATAAAATGTACCGAGGCGTGCCAGATGGAGATTAATTTAGATAAATGTTAGTTGCTGCATTTTGGAAAGACAAATCATAGCAGGATTTATACAATCAATGGAAAGGTCTTGTGGGTGTGTTGCTGAACAGGGACCTTGGAGTGCAGGTTCTAGTTCCTTGCAATTGAAGTCGCAGGTATATAGGAAAGTGAAGAAGGCGTTTGGTATGCTTTGCTTTATTGGGCAGAGCATTGAATTGGGAGTTGGGAGGTCAATTTGGGACTTTACAGGAATGGTTTAGCAATATTTGGTATATTGTTTGCGGTTCTGGTCTCTCTCTCTTATCGGAAGTATGTTTTGAAAGTTGAAACAGTTCAGAAAAGATTTGCAAGAATGTTGCCAGGGTTGGAGGAATTTGAGCTAAAGGGAGAGGTTGAATAGACTGGGGCTTTTTTTTTCCTGGACCTCTGGAGGCTTTTGGGTTACTTGGTAGAGATTTATAAAATCACGAGGAACATGGATAATGTTAACAGGCAAGGTATTTTTCCCTGGAGTGGGCATGTCTAGAACTAGAGGACATTTGATTCGGGTGAGAGGGGAAAGACTTAAAAGAGATGTAAGAGTCAACTTATTCATGTAGAGGGTGTTACGAATATGGAATGAACTGCCAAAAGAAGTAGTGGTGTCTCTTCCAAGTACAGCATTAAAAAGGCATCTCGATGGATATATGACTAGGAAGGCGAAAGAAGGATTTAGTCCTAGTGATGGCAAATAATGATGGGTTGCCACTGGGAACGGTGCTGGGACCCCAGCTATTCAAAATACATATTCATGATTTGGATGAAGGAGACAAAATTTAACATCTCAACGTTTGCAGATGCAAACAAGTTGGCTGGGAGGGTGAAAAGTGATGAGGATGCAGAGATCCTTCAGCATAATCTGGGTGAGTCGTACAAATCGATGGAACATGCAGTATAATTCGAACAAATGAGAGGTTATTGACTATTAAAGCAAGACAAGAAGATATATTACTGTCTGAATGGCTGTAAATTGGGAGACGGGAGTTCGCGGTGGGACCTTGGTGCCCTGCCTAATCAGTCTCTGACGTTTGTCATGCAGGTGCAGCAGGCGGTAAAGAAAGCAAATGGTATGTTGGCCTTCATTGTGGGAGATTTCGAGTACGGGAGCAGGGATGTGTTGTTGCAGGTTTCCAGGGCATTGGTGAGGCCACACCTAGAATTCGGTGTGCAGTTTTCCATTCCTTTTCTGAGGAACGATTTTGCTGCTCTTCAGGAATAACAGCAAAGGTTTACCAGACTGATTCCGGGTTTAGCACGACTGATGTATGTGGAGCGTTTGACCAGGTAGGGATTGTTTTCAGTGGAATTCAGACGAATGAGTTGGGGGTATCTCAGATTGACTAATAGAATTCTAACAGGACTAGACAGGGTAGATGCAGGGCGGATGTTCCCGATGGTGGGTGTGTCCCGACCGGTCAGTATCAAAGGATTCAAGGTGGACCATTTACATCAGAGATGAGGAGACATTTCTTCACCCAACGAGTGGTGAGCCTCTGGAAATCATTGTCACAGGAAGTAGTTGATGTCAAAACATTGAATGTTGTGAAGAGGTGGTTGGCTATTGCACTTGGGGCAATGGGATCGAAGGGTATGGGGTGAAAGCAGCATTAGGCTACTGAGATGGATGTTCAGCCATGTTGCGATGAAATATGGAACCGGCTCAAAGTGCCGAATGGTCACCTCCTATCGTCTGTGTTTCTACATTTTCTATGTTTTAATGTTACATCCATAGGCACCACTGATGTTGGTGTTCAAGATGCTGACCAACAGAAAATGATACAATATACACTGTCATTCATTTCTCTGGAGAGATGGAATGTCCCAATGTTCAGATCATTGAGGCTATGTGAATATCTGACACTGCCTCCAAAGAAAGGGAAATGAACTGAAGAGATCTCGAGTTGGATGAACTGACGATTATTCGAGAGGCTGAGAGGGTGATTGATAGAAGCTACAGGGACATAGTTACGCCGGAGAACAGAGGTAGCAGGGTAACAGTTAGAGGTGGGAAGGGGAAGAAGCAGGCAGTGCAGGGTTCCCCTGTGGTCGTTCCCCTAAACAATAAGTATACAGCTTTGGAAACTGTTGGGGGGAACATCCTTGCAGATGTAAGCTGCAGTGAAGGGGTCTGTGGCGTGAGGTCTGGCTCTGAGACTCAGAAGGGAAAGGGGGAGAGGAGGAGAGCGCTAGTTATAGGAGACTCTCTAGTTAGAGGGACGGACAGGCGGTTCTGTGGACATGGGCGAGACTCTCGGATGGTTTGTTGCCTCCCGGGTGCCATGGTCCGAGGCGTCTCCGACCGTGTCTTCAGAATCCTTAAGGGGGAGGGTATGCAACCAGAAGTCGTGGTACACATTGGCACCAACGACATAGGTATGAAGGGGGGTGGGGAGGTCATTCAAGAGCTCAGGGAGTTAGGCTGGAAGCTAAAACCTAGATCAGAGAGAGTCGTCATCTCTGGGTTGTTGACGGTGCCACGTGACAGTGAGGCAAGGAATAGGGAGAGAGTGCAGTTGAACACGTGGCTGCAAGGATGGTGTAAGAGGGAGAGCTTCAGGTATTTGGACAATTGGACTGCATTCTGGGGAAGGTGGGACCTGTACAAACAGGATGGGTTGCACCTGAACCAGAAGGGCACCAATATCCTGGGGGGTAGGTTTGCTAGCACTCTTCGGGGAGGTTAAAACAAATTTGGCAGGGGAATGGGATCCGGACTTGTAGTCCAGCAAGTAAGCTAGCTGTGTGTCAGGATGTCGAAGAATGTAGGGAGGCTGTGGAGAAGGTAGCACTGACAGGGAATACTTGCGGACGCAGAGACGGGCTCAAGTGCATATACGTCAACGCAAGGAGGAGAAGAAATAAGGTGGGTGAACTTAAGGCGTGGATCGGTACCTGGGACTACGATGTTGTGGCGATCACGGAAACGTGGATAGATGAGGGACAGGAATGGTTGTTGGAGGCTCCTGGTTACAGATGTTTCAGTAAGATTAGGGAGGGTGGTAAAAAAGGAGGGGGGTGGCATTGCTAATTAGAAATGGTATAACGGCTGCAGAAAGGAAGTTTGAGGGGGATCTGCCTTTGGAGATATTATGGGCTGAAGTCAGAAATAGGAAAGGTGCAGTCACCTTGTTGGGTGTTTTCTATAGGCCCCCCAATAGCAGCAGAGATGTGGAGAAACAGATTGGGAAACAGATTTTTGAAAGGTGCAGAAGCCACAGGGTCGTAGTCATGGGCGACTTCAACTTCCCAAATATTGATAGGAAGCTCTTTAGATCAAGTAGATTGGATGGGGCTGTGTTTGTGCAGTGTGTCCAGGAAACTTTTCTAACTCAGTATGTAGATTGTCCAACCAGAGGGGAGGCCATATTGGATTTGGTACTCGGTAATGAACCGGGACAAGTGATGGGCTTGTTAGTGGGTGAACATTTTGGTGATGGTGACCACAATTCTGTGACTTTCACCTTGGTTATGGAGAGAGATAGGTGCGCACAATAGGGTAGATTTTACAATTGGGGGAAGGGAAATTACGATGTTGTAAGACAGGATTTGAGGAGCATAAGTTGGGAGCATAGGCTGTCAGGGAAGGATGTGGTGGAAATGTGGAACTTTTTCAAGGAGCAGATACGACGTGTCCTTGATATGTATGTACCTATCAGGCAGGAAAGAAATGGTCGTGTGAGGGAGCCTTGGTTGACGAGGGAGGTTGAATGTCTAGTAAAGAGGAAGAAGGAGGCTTACATAAGGTTGAGGAAACAGGGTTCAGACAGGGCAGTGGAGGTATACAGGATAGCCAGAAGGGACCTGAAGAATGGGATTAGGAGAGCTAAGAGAGGGCATGAAAAATCCTTGGCAGATAGGATCAAGGATAACCCCAAGGCATTTTATGCGTATGTGAGAAACATGAGAATGACGAGAACGAGGGTAGGTCCGATCAAGGACAGTAGTGGGAGATTGTGTATTGAGTCGGAAGAGATAGGAGAGGTCTTGAAGAAGTACTTTTCTTCAGTATTTCCGAACGAGAGGGACCGTATTGTTGAAGAGAAGAGTGTGAAACAGACTGGTAAGCTAGAAGAGAGACTTGTTCGGAAGGAAGATGTGTTGGACATTTTGAACAACTTGAGGATAGACAAGTCCCCCAGGACTGACGGGATATATCCTAGGATTATGTGGGAAGCAAGAGAGGAAATTGCAGTACCGTTGGCAATGATCTTTTCGTGTTCACTGTCAACGGGGGTGGTACCAGGGCACTGGAGAGTAGCGAATGTTGTGCCCCTGTTCAAAAAAGGGAATAGGGATAACCCCGGGAATTACAGGCCAGTTAGTCTTACTTCTGTGGTAGGCAAAGTAATGGAAAGGGTACTGAGGGATAGGATTTATGAGTATCTGGAAAGACACTGCTTGATTAGGGACAGCCAGCACGGATTTGTGAAAGGTAGATCTTGCCTTACAAGTCTTATTGAATTCTTTGAGGAGGTGACCAAGCATGTGGATGAGGGTAGAGCAGTGGATGTAGTGTACATGGATTTTAGTAAGGCATTTGATAAGGTTCCCCATGGTAGGCTTATGCAGAAAGTCAGGACGCATGGGATAGAGTGAAACTTGGCCAATTGGATAGAAAACTGGCTAACCGGTCGAAGTCAGAGAGTGGTGGTAGATGGTAAATATTCAGCCTGGAGCCCAGTTACAAGTGGAGTTCCGCAAGGATCAGTTCTGAGTCCTCTGCTGTTTGTAATTTTTATTAATGACTTGGATGAGGGAGTCGAAGGGTGGGTCAGTAAATTTGCAGATGATACGAAGATTGGTGGAGTTGTGGACAGTGAGGAGGGCTGTTGTCGGCTGCAAAGGGACTTAGATATGATGCAGAGCTGGGCTGAGGAGTGGCAGATGGAGTTCAACCCTGCCAAGTGTGAGGTTGTCCATTTTGGAAGAACAAATAAGAATGCGGAATACAGGGTTAACGGTAGGGTTCTTAGTCAGGTGGAGGAACAGAGGGATGTTGGGTTCTATGCACATAGATCTTTGAAAGTTGCCACTCAGATGGATAGAGCTTGTAAGAAGGCCTATGGTGTTTAGCGTTCATTAGCAGAGGGATTGAATTCAAGAGTCGTGAAGTGATGTTGCAGCTGTACAGGAGTTTGCTTAGGCCACATTTGGAGTTCTGTGTGCAGTTCTGGTCGCCTCACTTTAGGAAAGATGTGGAAGCTTTGGAGAGGGTGCAGAGAAGATTTACCAGGGTGTTGCCTGGAATGGAGAATAGGTCGTACGAGGATAGGTTGAGAGTTCTCGGCCTTTTCTTGTTGAAAAGGCGAAGGATGAGGGGTGACTTGATAGAGGTTTATAAGATGATCAGAGGAACAGATAGAGTAGACAGTCAGAAACTTTTTTCCCCGGGTACAACAGAGTGTTACAAGGGGACATAAATTTAAGGTGAAGAGTGGAAGGTATAGGGGAGATGTCAGGGGTGGGTTCTTTACCCAGAGAGTGGTGGGGGCATGGAATGCGCTGCCCGTGGGAGTGGTAGAGTCAGAATCATTGACGACCTTTAAGCGGCAATTGAATAGCTACATGGATGGGTGCTTAATCTAGGATAGATGTTCGGCACAACATCGTGGGCCGAAGGGCCTGTTCTGTGCTGTATTGTTCTATGTTCTATGTTCTAAATCAAAGACAGGGAACGAAACTACTCTAATCACCAGTAAGTGGTCATGCTGTGTATTTGTGGAATGTAACATACTTATTTCAGTGGAAAATAATTGGAGAGGTTGGTATTGGTTTCCTCAGTTGTGCGTGAGCTGCAGCATAGATTCACTGAGGATATCTAATGTGACTGGCCAACTGAGCAAACATTTTAGAATGGGGAAAGCCGTGTATAGAAGTAGGAGGCTGATGTCTGGCTAGGGCAGGGAGTTGAGGCAGCTTGGATATGGCCAATACATCCTGAGTTTTCCAGGAACACTTCCCCAACAAATTGGGAAAACAGGAGCACAGAGTGAGGCAAGTCTTGTTCAAAGAAGAGGTTGTGTCACAGCTGTGTCACCAAATCACTTTCAACAAATTATTTAGAGTTACACCAGGTGAAGACTGGGCTCGCATTAACCATGAAGGTCACAGTTTTATTGAGTGCGTATGATCCAGAACTTCCCAGGCAGGAGTAGATGTAAATTCCATCATCTCCCACAATGCTGTCCATCGATGTATCCATTAGCTGATAGGGATAACCTACTCCAGACAAGGTGCTCACATTGTTTCTGTTTTCCTGGTGGATGACAGAAAGTAATCTCAGAAATACCGGTGAACGGAATAACTTGTATTGAGTTGAATATGTCCATGGAGCCATTGTTTATTGTTCATCCCAGGTTGCCTTGAAATTGATTGTTTCTTGGTCTGCTGAAGGCTATTTGGTGTAGATAGAACCAAAATGCCGTTCAGAGGGAATTCGAGGATTTCGACACAAAAACCCTGAATGAACAATATGTTTCCAAGGCAGGATGGGCATGTGACTTGCAGAGAAACCTCTCAATGATGGTATTCCCACCTACCTGCTGCACTTGTCCCCCTGGGTGGATGTGTTTGTAGGTTTTGAAGGTGCTGGCTAAGGAAATGTAATGATTTACTCTGAGGCATATTGCAGATTCCATGACAAGTAATTACAAAGAATTAGATGAATTTAATAGTTGAGGAATAGGAGCAAAAGGAGCTGAATACCTGGCTAAATGGAAGATGCAGGATAGAGGTTTTGGATTCCTGGATAATTGTGTCTCTTTCTGGGGTAGATAGATCATGTCAAAACAGGATGGTCTTCATCTGAACCAGAGGGGTACCAATAGCCTTGGTGAAGGGGAATTTGCTAATACTCTCCGGAATAGTTTAAGCGAATTCCGCAGGAGTATGGGAACCGAAATTGTAGTTCCAACATACAGGAGGTTGAGAATAGTGAAGCAAGAAAAAATGTTTGGACGTCACAAGAGGGCACCGTGAAGGAAGAAGCTGATTTATAGTGTGTCTACTTTAATGCAAGGAGCATGCGGAATGATTTGGGAGAACTTGCAGCATGAATTAGAACGTGGGAGTTCAAAGTTGTGGCAATTTCAGAGACATTGCAGAGCAGAGATAGGAATGGTTATTGTAGGTTCCGGGATTTAGATGTTTCAGTAAGAAGAGGGAAGATGGTAAGAAATGGGGGCCGTTCGGGGGATGGTGTGGCATTGTTAATCAAGGACAGTATTGCAGTGGCAGAAAAAATGCCAGAGGACTCGTCTACTGAGGTAGTAAGAGCTGAGGTTAGAAACAGGGAAGGTGGGGTCATCCTGTTGGGAGTTTTCTATCGGCCTCCGAATAGTTCCGGCATTGTAGTGGAAAGGATAGCAAAAATGATTCTCGACATGAGCGAGAGTGACAGCGTAATTGTTATAGGGGACTTTAATTGTCCAAATATTGACTGGGAATATTATAGTGCAAGTACTTTAGATCTGTCAGTTTTTATCCAATGTGTACACGATATGTAGATAAAATAACAAGGAGGGATGCCACATTGGATTTGGTACTGGGTAATGAATTGGATAAGATTTTAGATTGGGAGGTAGGTGGGAGCACTTTGGTGATAGCGACCACAATTTGATTATGTTTACTTTAGCGATGGAAAGGGATAGGTATATACAGCAGGGCAAGAGTTGTAGCTGAGAGAAAGCTACTTAGGATGCACTGAGGCAAGATTTAGAATGCATAGGATGGTGAAGGAAACTGCAAGGATTGGGTGCAATTGAAATGTGGAGCCTATTCAAGGAACAGCTCCTGTGCGCCCTTTATCAGTAAGTGCATGTCAGACAGGAAGGAAGTGGTCGAGCGAGGGAGTTGTAGCTTATTCAAGACGTTGAATTTTTGTCAAGAGGAAGAATAAGTCTGATGTTACAGAGAGACAAGATGGGCTCAATTAGAGCGTTTAAGAGCTACAGATTAGCCAAGAAAGACCTAAAAAAAGGTATAAAACGAGCCAATATAGGACATGAGAAGCCGTTGGAAGATAGGATCATGGAAAATCTTCAGGATTATTCTAGGTATACCAGGAATAAAATAATGAATAGATTAAGATTAGGGCCAATCAAAGATAGTAGTGGGAAGCTCTGCATTGAGTCAGACGAGATGGAGATCCGCTAAATAAATATTTTACGTCATTATTCACACTAGAAAAAGACGGTGGTTGAGAAATATACTGAGATACAGGCCACTGGACTAGATGGCACTGAGGTTCAAAGGGAAGAGGTGTGAGCAATTATGGAAAATAAATAAATAATTTCCCTGGGTTGTAGGGGTTTATTCTACGATTCTCTGGAAAGCCAGGAAGGAGTTTGCAGACTATTTGGCTTTGATCTTTATGTCATCATTGTGTACATGAATCGTGCTAGAAGACTGGAGGATAGCAAATGCTGTTCCCTTGTTCCAGGAGGGGAGTAGAGACAACCCTGGGAATTATAGACCAGTAAGATTCGACTTACAGTGTGGAAACAGGCCCTTCAGCCCAACAAGTCCACACCGACCCGCCGAAGCGAAACCCACCCATACCCCTACATTTACCCCTTACCTAACACTACGGGCAATTTAGCGTGGCCAATTCACCTGACCCACACATCTTTGGACTGTGGGAGGAAACCGGAGCACCCGGAGGAAACCCACGCTGACACGGGGAGAACGTCCAAACTCCACACAGTCAGTCGCCTGAGTCGGGAATTGAACCCAGGTCTCAGGCGCTGTGAGGCAGCAGTGCTAACCACTGTGCCACCGTGCCGCCCACGGTACTGTGTTTCTTTATTTGTGGATAAAGCATTGGAAAATTTTAAAAGTTATAGGATTTCACATCATATAGAAAGGAATAAGTTGATAGGGCTAGTAAACATGGTTTTGTGAAGGGTAGGTCATGCTTCACAAACCTGATTGAGTTATTTGACAAGGTGAGCAAACAGCTGGCTGAGGGTAACGCGGTTGGTGTGGTGTATATGGATTTCAGTAAAGCATTTGATAAGGTTCCCCACAGTAAACTATTTCACAAAATACGGAGGCATGGGGTTGAGGGTTGTTTAGTGGTTTTGATCAGAAATTGACTAGCTGACAGAAGACAGAGGGTGGTGGTTGATGGGAAATATTCATCCAGGGGTTCAGCAGGGATCTCTTTTGGGTCCACTGTTCATTGTCATTTTTACAAATGAGCTGCATGAGGGCGTAGTAAGATTTGTTAGTAAATTTGCAGATAATACTAAGGTCAGTAGAGTTGTGGAGCGTGCCGAATGATGTTGTAGTTTACAGAGGGATATAGATTAGATGCAGAGCTGTGCTGAGAGATGGAAAATTGAGTTTAATGAGGAAATGTGCGAGTATCATGGATACTTTGGATGGAGTATCATGAATGCAGAGAACTGAGTTAATGGTAAGTTTCTTGGCAAGGTAGATGAACAGAGAGATCTTGGTGTCCTTGTACATTGATCCCAGAAAGTTCCAACCCAGCTTGATAGGGTTATTAAGAAGGCATGCGGTGTGTGAGCCTTTACTAGTGGAGACATTGAGTTCCGGAGCCATCAGGTCATGACGCAATTGTATAAAAATCTGGTGCGGCTGCACAGGTCACTGCATTATATAAAGGATGTGGAAGTTTCGGAATGGGCTCAGAGGAGATTTACTTAAATGATGCGCAATATGGAGGGAAGGTCTTACGAGGAAAGGCTGAGGAACTTGAGGCTAGTTTCGTGAGAGAGAAGAAGACTGAGAGTTGATTTAACTGAGACATATAAGGTAATAAGATGGTTAGAAAGGGTGGACAGTGAGAAACTTTTTTTCCACGGACGATGATCGCTAGCACGAGGGGACATCGTTTTACATTGAGTCGGGACAAGAACTCCCTATCTACTTTTGAGACACCACACACGCCCTCCACCTCCTCCATCATTTTCGCTTCCCCAGTCCCCACCGCCTTATCTCCACCATGGGCATCCAGTCCCTGTACACCTCCAACCCCCATCACGAAGGACTCAAAGCACTCCGCTTCTTCCTTTCCCGCTGTACCAAACAGTACCCTTCCACTACACCCTCCTTCGACTGACTGAACTGGTCCTCACCCTGAACAACTTCTCTTTCTAATCCCTCCACTTACTCCAAAACAAAGGAGTAGCCATGGGCACCCGCATGGGCCCCAGCTATGCCTGCCTCTTCGTAGGATATGTGGAACAGTCCATCTTCCACAGCTACACTGGCACCTGCCCCCACCTTTTCCTCCGCCACATCGATGACTGCATCAGCGCTGCCTCGTACTCCCACGAGGGGTTTGAACAGTTCATCTACTTTACCAACACCTCCCACACCGACCTCAAATTGGCTTGGACCATCTCAGACTCCTCCCTCCCCTTTCTAGACTTTTCCATTTCTATCTCGGGCGACCGAACCAACATGGACATTTACTATAAACCGACTGACTCCCACAGCTACCTAGTCTACACCTCCTCCCACCCTGCCCCCTGTACAAACGCCAACCCATATTCCCAATTCCTTCGTCTGCGGCGCATCTGCTTCCAGTAGGACCAGTTCCAATACAGTACATCCCAGATGGAATCCTTCTTCAAAGACCCAAATTTCCCCCCAGACGTGATCGACGATGCCCTCCACCACATCTCCTCCACTTCCTGCTCCTCCGCCCTTGAGCCGCGCACCTCTA
This sequence comes from Hemiscyllium ocellatum, assembly GCF_020745735.1. Classification (NCBI taxonomy): domain Eukaryota; kingdom Metazoa; phylum Chordata; class Chondrichthyes; order Orectolobiformes; family Hemiscylliidae; genus Hemiscyllium; species Hemiscyllium ocellatum. The sequence goes on from NC_083429.1 coordinate 11,647,608, forward strand.
ATCGCCACTAGGACAGAACCCCACTGGTCTTCACCTACACCCCACCAACCACCATATACATCGTATCATCTGTCGTCATTTCCCCCACCTCCAAACGGACCCCACTACCAGAGATATATTTCCATCCCCTCCCCTATCAGGGTTCCGAAAAGACCACTCCCTCCGTGACTGTCTCATCAGATCCACACCCCCCACGAACCCAACCTCCACTCCCGTCACCTTCCCCTGCAACCGCAAGAAATGTAAAAATTGCGCCTGTACCTCCCCATTCACTCAAAGGCCGCAAGAATCCTTCCATAACCACCACAAATTCACCTGCACCTCCACATACATCATTTCCTGCATCTGCTGCACCCGATGTCGCGTCCTCTATATTAGGGAGACAGGCTGTCTACTTGTGGAACGTTTCAGAGAACACCTCTGGGACACTCGTAACAACCAACCCAACCACCCCGGGGCTGAACACGATCTCCCCCTCCTACTCCACCAAGGACATGCAGGTCCGTGGACTCCTCCATCGCCAAACCATAGCAACATGACGGCTGGAGGAAGATCACCTCATCTTCCGCCTAGGAACCCTTCAACCACAAGGGATGATCTCAGATTTCTCCAGTTTCCTCATTTCCCCTCCCCCACCTTGCCTCAGTCAAATCCCTCGAACTCAGTACCGCCTTCCTAACCTGCAATCTTCTTCCTGACCTCTCTGCCCCCTCGCCCACTCCTGCCTATCACCCTCACCTTGACCTCCTTCCACCTATCGCAGTTCCAACGCCCCTCCCCCAAGTCCCTCCTCCCTGCTTTTTATCTTAGCCTGCTGGAGACACTTTACTCATTCCTGATTCATGTCCGAAATGTCGATTCTCCTCCTCCTTGGATGTTGCCTGACCTGCTGCGCTTTTCCAGCAACACATTTTCAGCTCTGATCTCCAGCATCTGCAGTCCTCACTTTCTACTAGAAGATATAGGAAAGATGTCCAAGATAGTTTCAGTACTCAGAGAATAGTAGGAGAATGGATTGACCTGTCTGCAACAAAAGTAGATATGACAACTTTAAGGACATTTAAATGACCTTTGGATAGACATAAAGATGAAAATGCAATAGTGTAGGTTAGGTGTACGTGTTAGTGTAGGTGTTTTGAAGTTGGCTCAGCAGGTCGGCACGTCATCGACGGCCAAAGTGCATATACTGTGCTGTAACGTTCAAGGTAATATTAATTAAAAGGAGGTCATCCTGAAAGTAATTGTACAGGAATATGCATAGAAACTAGAATCTGATGTGGACTATTTGGCCCCTCGCTTTCTGATATTCAACAAGATCGTGATTTACTCCTTTCTAATTTGAATCTAACATTCTCCTCTACCCTCAAAATGCTTGATCCCCTTCTTAACACGAATATGAATACATGCACCCCCACCCTTAGAAATATGCAAATAATCCATTTACAATACATCTTTATGGTTTGAAAAACGTAATGATAGCACAGATAAACAAGCTGAGGCAAACGTATGAGATGAGGAATTGCGAAATCATCAATTAGAAGCAAGAAAATAAGGTGAGAGATGACAGAGATATACGATGCAATGCTTTCTGGGTGCACTTTTGCTTTATTTGCAAAACGTGTTATGCAGGTACAGTAAGTAATGAGGCAACGTCACAGAATTGTATCAGCCATTGTGAGCAACAATACGTCAGCTATTATGAATCAGCTATTACGAGGGGGCATAGCTATAAATTAAGGGGAGGTAGGAATAGGACAGATGTTAGGGGTAGATTCTTTACTCAGCGAGTCGTGAGTTCATGGAATGCCCTGCCAGTAACAGTGGTGGACTATCCCTCTTTATGGGAATTTAAACGGGCATTGGATAAACATATGGAGGATAGTGGGCTAGTGTAGGTTAGGTGGGCTTGGGTTGGCGCAACATCGAGGGCCAAAGGGCCTGTACTGCACTGTATTTTTCTATGTTCTATATAACATTGAATATAAATGTAGATGTTAATGTTTCAGTTGTGTCAGGGACTGGGTGTTGGTAAGTTAAGTTGCCGAGATAGCTAGTTTATCAAACAGAGAGATACTAATAGCATGGGTTTAATTCCTCCTCTCGCTGAGGAAATTGATAGTTTAATTAAGTATAACATGTCTGAAGAGAGGATCCGCTGAAAGAGAAACATCTAGAATCTATTTTGAGGATGATGACCTTTAACCAGTGCAGTGCCACAGGGATCAGTGCTGGGACTGGAATTATTAATTGCACAATGACCTGGGTGATAGAAATGAAAGTACTATCTCCATATCTGTGAGTAACACAAGCAGAAGTGGGGAAAGCAAATTGTGAGGATGATGCAAGGAGTTTAACATGAGATAGTAAAGAAAGGTGAGTGCACATTAAATTGGCATCTGACGCATAGCATTGGAAAGTTTGTATTGATAAACATTGTCAGACAAAAGAGAACAGCTGAATCTAATTTACAAGAGAAATGACTCAGAAATTTCAGACTTTCGGTTTGACAGTCAAAAGGTTGGCATGCAATTCATCAATTATAGGAAATTGGATTGCGCTATTAGTAACTGTTTTAAATGTGGTGGTGCATGAATATCATTCTAAACACGTACACAGACTGAACCTACAAGAATGTGAATGGTTCTGGTCTAATTTTCTAAGGAAATATGAAGAGGAGATAACAGACGTATTGGTAGCAGATGGGAGAAGCTCCACAGAAATCATCCTGAGAATTGAGGTATTTTCTTATGGAGTGAACTTGAGTAGCTTTGTCAAACACTCATTGGAGTTTGGAAGAATGAGAGGAGATCTTAATGAAAACAAAATCAGATTCTTAGTAGGCGTGACAGGCTCATTGCCAACAAGGTTGTCACCATTTGTGGGAGAGTCCAGGACCAGAGGGGATAGCGTCAGTCAAGGTGGTGGCACAGTGGTTAGCACTGCTGCCTCACAGCGCCCGACTCAGGCGACTGACTGTGTGGAGTTTGCACGTTCTTCCCGTGTCTGCGTGGGTTTCCTCCGGGTGCTCCGGTTTCCTCCCACAGTCCAAAAATGTGCGGGTCAGGTGAATTGGCCATGCTAAATTGCCCGTAGTGTTAGGTAAGGGGTAAATGTAGGGGTATGGGTGGGTTGCGCTTCGGCGGGTCGGTGTGGACTTGTTGGGCCGAAGGGCCTGTTTCCACACTGTAAGTCTAATCTAATCTAATCAAAGGGAGCATATCTTTAAGATGGATGTGGGGAGTACCTTCTCTGCCAGAGGGTTACTGAATGGTAGGCCTGTTCAAACCCTGTCGCTAAGTCTAATCAATGCAGATGGTGAACAGATTTCTAAGCAGTAAGGGAATCAAGACCTATGGGGATCAGGCAAGAAGCGGATTTGACGATCATCAATCAGTCATTATGGTAATGAATTGTGGAGCAGACTGGATTTGTTGAATAGACTATGTTGGCTCACGCTCTGACAAACATCCTGTTGGATCCTGACAGATTACCTGTGGATAGAATGCTTCAAATTACATGTAACATGCAAACTTATAGTTCATTTGTTAAACATGAGGGATCACCCATTCAAAACATCAATTAACTTTCTTTTCTGCAGGTGATTTTATTTTGGATTTCTCTCCCTGAAAATGTAGTGTAAACAGAGACCCTACACACCTTTTTAAGGCAGAAGTAGATAGGTTCTAGGTCAAGAAAGTGCTGAATAGATCTGCAGAATAGTTGGGAATGCAGGTTCAATGCTATAATCAGCTCAGCGTGATCTTATTCAATCAGGGTAAACACAGGGAGCTGAATGACATGCTCCCAGTTCGGCCGCCTCCGTTTGTACGTTCTTTGACATAGTGTTAAAAAATCTTACACAACTCATCTATGATATCAAAAGATAAATAGCAATGTTAAAATTGTAGGTGGACCCACCAATAATTTACATCATCATTTTCATATGCACGTTGCGACTATTATACAGCACTTTATAAATTCATTCCTCTCACCTGAGCACACTCATGTAAACAAGGCCAGTTTATCACCTTTTCTTAAAAGATAACCTAAATATCTGAAGCTTCAAATGAGTAAACTTGCTCTGGACGGCATACAAGGTATTTGCATACTTACAAAAGCGACTGACCAAGTCTGCAAATAGGATTCAAGATGCAAACTCAGGATTTCCTGCATAACTGTAGTCTAGCATCCTTACTGAAATGTTCAATGCCACTCCCCCCACCCCCTTCTCCGCACACACATACAATGAGGGAGCTGTGCTCTGCATCTTACACAGGCCATGCTTTTGTTTTGATGATCAATCTTTTGGAAGCTGTAACATTGTCAAACTAGTGAAGTCCTTCTTCTAAGTATCGTATCAATGTTAGAATAAGTGACATATTCTATTTTTATAAATTCGTTTCTATTTCTGCCTTCTTCTCCGTAGATAATTCCTGCATTAATCAGTATTGACTGTTCTGTTATAACACAGGAGCCGTATCATCAAACTCTGCTGTGATCTCCCACTTGCACTGACTTTATTCCTCTCCCAGCTTTTAGCTGAGCTTGAACAAGTTTGTGTATAATCTCAGCATTCTATTTAAAAGTGAATTGAGTTTCTTCATAATGTTCATATCTGTCACCAAACCGTTCCCCATTTCCCAGCTCTATTGCAGCCTCGATTTGTATCCCTGCCTTAGATACTCTGCTTCTGAAATCTTCATCCAGTCTCAACTATTCTAATAAACGTCTCATTGGCGTCTCATTTTATACCCTCCATGAACCGCAGTTTATCCTCAACTCTGCTGCTTGTCCATCAACTCACACGGAGTCTAATTCACTTATCAATTCTATTATCGTTGACCTACAATGGCTTCTGGTGTGGTAATATCTCACTTTAAAGTTCTCATTCTTATCAGTGTCTCACTCGAGCATCACTACTCTAATTAGCCTCATTCCTCAAATCATTTCTCATAGATCCCTCAAAGTTGTTTTCCCTTCCAAAATTGAGCTTAAAAAGAATGTGCTTCTCTCTGTTTCTCTCCTTGACCACGATTTGAGCCCCTGTACAGTTGGTGGTACTGTCTCATTGTTTGTATTTTCATTCACTTCTCAAACCATCACACGAGAAGATCCCTGTGAGCCAGGAATATCAGCAACTTTGACTCATGACTTTCACAATTCTACTCTGTCAATCCATTGAAACTCCATGTTAGTCATCGTCAGCTGATCATACTTGAATCCACATGGGAAAACACCTTGGAGGTTTGAGAAGAATCAGGCATGAATTACAGACTTTTGGTCTGCAGGTACAAGAAGTGCTTAGGAAGGCAAATGTAATTTTCTCCTTTTTTGCTAAAGGGGTTGAGTTTAAACGCAGAAAAGTAATGTTGCAGCTGTTCAAGGTGCTGGTGAGATCACATCTGCAGTACTGTGTGCAGATTTCGTCTCCGTACTTGAGAAAGGATGTAGTGGAACCGGAGGGGTTGCAGAGGAGATTCATTCCGGCGTTGAGGGGTGTTGATTTATGTGGGGAGACTGAAAATATTGGGATTATATTAAGTGGAATTCAGAACAATGAGGGTGATCTTAAAGAAACATATAAAATTGCGAAAGGAATGGATCAGATAGAAATGGAGAGGATGTTTCCACTGATAGGTGAAGCTAGGATAAGAGGGTATAGCTGCAAGATTAGAGGAAGCAGATTTAGGACTGAATTGAGAAAGAATGTCTTCACCAAGAGGGTTGTAATCTGTGGAATTCCTCGCCCAGGGAAGTAATTGATGCTATTCAGGAAACTGTTTTATGGTAACGTTTTTTTACTAACAATGGAAGAAATAACGCATACAATGAGAGGTTGGGTAAGTGGAGCGGAGTCCACAAAAGGATCAGCCATGATCTTATTGAATGATGAAGCAGTGTCGAAGGGCTGGACGGCCTAATCCTGCTCCTAGTTCTTATGTTATAATCAACAGCTTAGGCACTTGTTGCTAACAATGAGCTGGAAAAAAGACTGAAAGGAAGTTCAGTTGATAACATTGGCAGACATTTAAATTAACATTTTGCAATGATCAAAAATGGTGGGGAGACGATGGCCTTGTGGTGTTATCGCTAAATTGTGAATCTATAGACCCCGATAACGTTCTGGAACCCGAGTTCAAATCCTGCCACTGCAGATGGTAGAAGTTTATTTCAATAAAAGCAATCTCGAATTAAGAATCTCATGCTGACCATGAATCCATTGTCAATTGTTGGGCAAACCTCTGTGGTTCACTAAAGTCCTTCAGTGAAGGAATCTGCCATCCTTACCTGGTCTGGCCTACATGTGACTCCAGTCCCACAGCAATGTGGTTGACTCATAACTGCCTTCTGTGCAATCAGAGATAGGCAACTAATGCTAACCTAGCCAGTGATTCCCTAATTCCGTGAAAAAAAATGAAAACTGCTGGTCGACCAGAGGTTTGGGGCGATATTTTGAGAGCCCACCAGATGAAAGGCGTAAAGCTCATAACTTGGAGACAATTGATTTAGGAATGTCAATTGTTCCAAAGTATAAACAAAAATAGAACGAGGCTCCATGTGCAAATAAAAATAAGGAAAAAAAATATCGAAAACATTTTTTGGAACAATTGGAAAATGACATCGGCAAATTCCACACAGAATAAACGGAAATTCTCAAATAAATCAAACAACTATTTTATATTGGTTGTGACAGCGTTTCGACAGAGAATATTCCAAAGGATCGCAGGCCTTATCTTCAGGACAGACCCGTTTGATAAAAGATATGATTACGGATAAACTATCCACCAAAAGCCAGTGATCTGTTTCCTGGATTTCGAAAGAATGTGCTCCAGACATACTCATGGCATTTGTTGAAATATCACAACAGTCCATGGAGATTACAGTGGATTCAAAGGTCTTACTGTGATGCCTGTCTTCAAGGAGGGAGGAAGGCAGAAAACAGGAAAATAAAGACTAGGTAGCCTTATGTACATTATTAGGAAACTGCCCCAGCCCATTATTCCGGAAAATAAAGTGTGAATTACAATAATTTATTGGAATCAAAGAGACTCAATAGAGTTATCTGCAAAGGAGAAGCAGTGAGAATAGAAGTGAACTCTTAGATTGTGTAATTAGATTTTGTAAAGTACCATGTAAAGCGTGTATTGCACAAGGTAGAAACTTGGGGGTTATTGTTCTTTGTAATAAAGTGTGAGGTCAAGCACTTCAGAATGAATAATAAAAAAAAACAAATGGTTATTTATATGGAGAGAGACTGTGAAAACAAAAGACCAGCACAGAGAGATTTGGGTGTTGCTGTGCATGCAAGGCCTGAGAAACCATAAGGGTTGATCAGCTTCCAGGACTAGATCATGTGTATGTCAGGGCATTGCGGAAGGAAATATATGTAGGTTTGAGAGTTGGACTGAGAAATTGCAGATCGGGTTCAATCCTGTCAAATGCGGGGTCATGCATTTTGGAAGATCCAATTCGAGAGCGAAATATATAGTAAGTGGAAATGTTCAGAGGAAAATTAATGCACAGAGAGATATCTGGATGTTCAAGTCCTTTGATCCCTGAAGGTGGCAATGCAGGTCAATAGATTTGTCATGAAGACATATGAAATGTTTTTCTTCATCAAACGAGGTATTGAGTACATGATTTGGCAGGTCATGTTACAGTACAATAAGACTATGGTTCAGCATTACATCTGGTACATTTCTCCGCCCACATTACCAAAACGATGTGGATGATTTGGAGAGAGTGCAGAAGAGGTTCACTAAGATATTACTTGACATGGAAGGTGCAATCTATGAAGAGAAGTTGAGTAATTTCGGATTATTTTCATTAGAAAGACAGAGGTCTGGGAGCGGGAATCAGAATGAGGTCTACAAAATCATGAGAGGTATAGATAGGGTGGATAGCAAGAAGATTATTTTTCCAGAGTGGCGCACTGAATTTCTAGGGGCCACGAGTTCAACATGAGATTGGATATTGGTTCATGTGGTAAATTCGTTATGCAAAGGGTGTTTGGAACGCAATGACGGTAGTGGTATTATTGGTGGGAACAATAGCATCATTTACGATCTATCTAGACAAATATATGAACGGGCAGGGCGCAAAGGGATACAGATCCTTAGAAAATATGCTTTGATAGAAAAGCAGGATCAGCGCAAACTTGGAGAGATGAAGGACCTATTCCTGTGCTGTAATAATCTTCGTATTTTTTTCTTTGCTCTTTGTTCTTTGAAACTATGGGAACCTAGCAGATGTAGTTGAATCATTTATACACTGGAGGACTGCAGGATGGCTAATGCTGTGCCTTTAGAAAGGCTGGAAGGAAAAGCATGGAAACGATAGACTGTGTGTCTGACATTGGTGATGAGTAAGTTGTTGGAAGAAATTCTGAATGATAAGATTTACATGCAAGGAGAGGGAAGGGCTGATTTGTGTTGGTTAGAAAGGTTTTGTTTGAGAGGAATCATGTGTTATAAACAGGCAGTAGAGATCGAGGGATTTTGGTACTTAATTCTTTGAACTTTGTATCACACGTGGAAAAAGTATTTTGGAAGTTATTTATCACGTTTGCTTTCGTCGCTCAGACGTTTCACTATAGGTGTCAATATTTCAAATTGAGGTTGTACAAGGTATTGATAAAGCCGCTTTTGGAGTACTGGGTCGGGTTCTGATCACTCAGTCAGAGGAAGGACATTATTAAGTGGTTAGGGTTAAACTATATTTACTGGAATGTTGTCAAGAACGGAGGGATTGGGGTTTAAGGAGAGATTGGATCGGATCATATGTTTTATTCCCTGGAGCGCAGAAGATCCAAGGGTAACATTATAAAATCACGAGGGATATTGATAAGTGAATGGCATGTTTCTGTTCCCTTGGATGGAGGAATTCAAAACCAGCGAGAATATTTTAAAATGAGAAGCAAAAGATTTCAAAAGTACATGCGGGGCAATTTGTTCTTACATAGAGATATTAGTTTCAAAGGAAGTGGCGGGTGCAGATAAAGCTACAAAATTTGAAAGATGTTTGGGTAGGTACAAGAATAGGAAAGGTTTGGAGGGATAGGAGCCAAACTTAAGCTGGTAGTATTAGTTTGAACAAAAGGTGTGGTTTCATGTTGTTCCATTCTGTGACTATGATTCTTTTACCTTTTATATAAAAAAAATAAAGACTTAATTGCCAATATCTGTGTCAAAGTGAATTCTTATTCTTAAAATATGATTTCCTCGTTTTAGACTCCCATACAAGAGGAAATGTCCATCAGGTATTCACCTGGTACACAGTTTTCAAGATCTTGTTTAGTACATCAGAAAGATCACTTATACTGGAACCTAAAATGCATATCCTTCATAATACAAGGCCTTACACTCAGAAACAATCAAGCGAAGTACCTTGCAAGTTTCCAAATCAAATGATTTTTTCCCACGGAAACCAAAAGAGCTGTGGATAACGGATATAGACTGATCCCTGGAGCACTCCACTGGTTTCAGTTTTCCAAGAAGAAAATCAGTGTAAAACTCTACTCACAACTTCCTGTTGTAAATCAGGAACGAAATACCTGAATCGCCTGGAAAATCTCAGCGGATCTTGCAACTTCTGTGAAGAGAAATCAGAGTTAACATCTTAGGTCTGGTGAACCTTCCTCAGAATGGTGTCCTTCCTCAGTTTGAATCTTTCTTTTTGTCAGTTTAAGATTCAAAACAGTTCACACTGCATCAGGTGTGATCTCAGCGATTCTCTGTACTGATTCAGTAAAATATTCCTGCGATTTAACCCGATACCCTTTGCAGCATCATTCCACTTACCTTCCTAATCATTTGCTGCACATGCTGACTAACTTTACATGATTCATACAACAGTAGTCACACATCCTTCTGTGTCCCTGTTTCTGCAATCTCTCACATTTAAACAGTTACTCTTTTTATATCCTTCTGCCAAAACACTAACTGTCATAATTCACATAAAGCAGCCTCTGTTGAAGATTTTCACACTACACTACCACTGTCTGACTCTCCACGTCCAGTTGACAATGTATTGAATGGTTATCTTGATAAATTAGCTCATTGAGCTTCAATCCATCGGGTCATTCAAATAAGTGTAACCAGTGGAGTGTCTGAGAGACTAATCTGCATCAGTTTTCCAACCTGCAAACCAATATTAATCTCTCCGCACTACTTCCTGTTACATTAAGTGATCTGCTGTGCTTGTGCAGCAGCTTAGGCAGTTTGATTGGCTTTATCCTGTGCCGTGTAGTGTGGACTGAAGGGCTGAATAACATCACCTTGTTACTGTCTAAATCCTTAGAGGGGCAGAATGGTCCCCGCTATCTCATTGTCTCACTAGCTGAATGTGGTCTTTCTCTCCTTTAACTACATTGAGGAGTGGATTGAGGAAACAACATAGGAGCTAGAATCATCAGTTGGCTAATTGACCCCAACATTCAGAATGCTCCTGGCTGATGTGAGTGTGTCTGAGTACCCTATTCTGTCTGTTCCTAATAAACACTGACTCTGTTGTCTATCAAAGTTCAGTTGAGCTCAGCCTTGAATACCTTCATTAACCCAGTCTTCACTGTTCCATGGGAAAGAGAAAATCCCCAAGCAGTCTGCCTCCTGTAGACCCGGGTTCAATTCCCGACTCAGGCGACTGACTGTGTGGAGTTTGCACGTTCTCCCCGTGTCTGCGTGGGTTTCCTCCGGGTGCTCCGGTTTCCTCCCACAGTCACAAAGATGTGCGGGCCAGGTGAATTGGCCATGCTAAATTGCCCGTAGTGTTAGGTAAGGGGTAAATGTAGGGGTATGGGTGGGTTGCGCTTCGGTGGGTCGGTGTGGACTTGTTGGGCCGAAGGGCCTGTTTCCACACTGTAAGTCTAGTCTAATCTAATCTAATCTAATCAGTCTTAAATGGAAGCCGTTAATTTTTATAAAATGTTAACTTCACAAATCGACCATCACAACTTTTGAGGAACAGGAAACAACAATAATTTGGAATAGGCAAAAACCATTCAATCTTCCAAACATGCCCCACATTACCACTGACTATATTTTGGTTAAATAACTATTAAAGCCAGCATGCACATCACACTCACAAAGACATTTCCAGGTATCAAAGAATCATAAGAAACGAGAACAGAATTAGGACATTTGCTCCACCGAATCTGCTCTATTGGTTAATCATGGCTGGTTTGTTTCTCAAGCACATACTCCTCACGTCTCCCCATTATCCTTGATTCCCTTATTAATCAAAAGTTTACCTAACTCTCTGAAAGACACTATCGTGTCGGTGTGCTTGCATGTTTGTTCATATTTGACTGTCTGTATGTGTGTTTGTGCAAGCGTCTGTTGTAGATTTAAAGATTTCTTTGTTTAATCCTGGGCTCTTTAAAGTAGTTTCCAGGCACAGGTACCGAGCAATGTCCAGAGCAAACAGAGCAAATAGTTGTGAGGCCTTAGTTTTTTCTTAAAGTTGGAACAATAGAAGCAGCCTCAATGAGTACAGTCAAACTCTCATAGAACTACGTCGGCGGTTTGCAGCAGTTGTAGCTGGGATCTCAGCAGGGTTGGAAAGTGTACTACATGTCGCTGACTGCTCCTCTCTCTGAATTTTCCCTTCTAGGATGCAGGAGTTGCGTGTCCTGCAATTTGTTTTTCTGAATTTTGTGCCCAATGTGTATTTATGAGCGGTTCCCCCATTGGAACAGTTACTGTTTAGTCTTTAAAAAATTCTTCAAGTTTTGCTAAGTTTTCCAATAAAGTTGTTATTCCACGTTCATCTGGCTTTGATTATACTTATAATATAGTGTTTGTGTTTTGCGTAATGTCAGTTAGTTAGATCAATTAAATTAGATCTGGAACACAGCACCTTACATTTACTTTGAAAATAAGAAAACGTTATGGTCCAGGCTAACTTATTAATCTCTTTTCAGAGTCCTGATCTCATCTGTAACACTGTGTGATGGAATAGCTGTGATTTTCGGGACCGTGGATTAATTGAAATGCAGGAATTAGCTTGTTTCCTCGTGTGTTTAAAATGATGTAATATTGCCCTCTGCTGGTTCAACAAACCCACTGTGCAACCAGCAGGTTTCATCAAATCCGATCAGTGTGGAACTCAGTCCATCCAGTTCACACTGACTTGCCATAGAGTGCCGTGCAATCATTCCCATCCCTGTAACCCCATATTTCACATGACTAATCCATCTAAGCTGCACATCCATGGGCATTATGGGTAATTTAGCATGGTCAGTCTACCTAACCTACACATCTTTAGACTACAGGAAGAAAGTGGAGAACTCATCGTTTGTTTGAGAATGCATCAATGACTGTTAATCAGCCACATTGTGCGACTGTGCGATGCTTCACAGAATAGTCTTGGCAACAGAGAGGAGTTTGTTTGATCCCTCGCAATGCTGTCCCTGAGATATTAGAGAAGGAGTTGGACATGTCTAGCTTTGACCTGCTTGTACCATTGGGTCATTGAGAAGGCTTTCGCACTTATCATTTGTCAGAGTGTAGAGCAAATAAAATGCAAATAGCAGAACGTGCAATCAAATTATCTCGTCTCCTTTCAACAATGGTTAACTGGAGACAACTGCTGTGGAAGCACACTTTAATATGTACACTGTTTGTCATTAATACCTCCCAAAGACAAAATAATTCTGCATTGCAGAGGGAGCACAGACGTTTTTCCATATAAGCCTCAGGAAAACTGCAATCCTCTCCGTACCCCTCTAGAGAGAGACTGTGTGTGTGTATGTGTGCATTCCTATTGATGTTGCTGGGAGCTTGTCTGATGCTATGACCTGCTGCCCTCCCTCTCTGATTGAATTCCAGACGGTTTCACCCTCCATCACTGTCTGTGCAATGGAGTGGAGAGGCCATCAGGATGTAGAATTCCATCACATTAAACAACGCAGGGATCATCAGACCAGTCCCACACAGAGATACACACAAATGTTAACACACACAGTTGCACACACTAATACATACACGCAGATGCAGTCATACAAATAAATGGGCATGCGCGCACACACACACAGACATATGCACTGACATGAGTCAAACATGGGAGTCGATAGGTATTTATCTTTCTCTATGGCAAATAATCTCTATTTCACCTATTCTGTAAGGAGGGCAACATTGTTTCTATTTCTCTGTTTGCGGCATGTCATTTTTTCTCTCTGGGTCTTTGGGATGTGTGTTGTTATTTCTGACTCTCGTTTGGTATCAGTGTATGCCTTGATCACAGCAGTGAGTCTGTCAGTATTTCAATTGTTCTGCAGGAGAAAGTAAGGACAGCAGATGTTGGGCATCAAAGCTGAGAGTGTGGTGCTGGTAAAGCACAGCAGGTCAGGCAGCATCCGAAGACCAGGAGAATTGGAATTACAGACATAAGCCCTTCATCAGCCCTGACTGCAGTCAGAATTCTGACTTGGCCTGCTGTGCTTTTCCAGCACCACACTCTCGGCTTTGATGTCCAACGTCTGCAGTCATTATGTTCTGACCTGCTGTGCTTTTCCAGAACTACATTCTCTTTCAGTTATTTTGACTGGAGTCTGACACTATGATAACTTCGATACTTGTTGATGTCACCAAACCTGGAAGAATTGTAAAGTGTGTGGAGGACAGAGTACAACAACAACAGAACAACTCTAACTTGGTGCAGAGTTCTGGTATATTTCATACGATGATCAATGCTGGACAGTGTGAGGTGATGCACTTTGGAAGGAACGCAGGCTGTTCCGTTATAAAAGGGGTGCAGGAGCAGAGAGACCTGGGTGTATTTGAGCACAGATTAATGAAAATGTCAGGACAAGTGGGAAGAGCAGTAATTATCACAGATTAGTTTCAGTATCTCGGCTGTTTACAGGAGGAGGTGTAGGATGGAGTCTCCGTGCTCCCTTCCTGGGAGGTGGTGGTGACGATGTGTTATGAACCCACCCACCTGCCCCCCCCCCCCCCCCCCGAGACCATGGGGATTCCATTTGTACCAGCTCGACACAAAAGGGAGATGGCATCAGGGCCACGGCTTCTAAGTTGTGCCGGGTGGGTAATGGAACTGCCAGTGAATTTATAATGAGAATTGCCCTTCACTGAACGTTGCTTCTGACTTGGTTGGTGGGACGTGGATGTTTCAGAATTTCCATACGAAGCGTTCCGGTCGTCTCAGCTCGTATTAGGGTCCTCCCCACATGGCGCGGGATGAGTTAAGGGAACGGATATTCGGTACTCCACCAGCCGGCTTGACCCTTTCTTTCCTATTCCAGACTGTTTTCCCTGGATTGGGAGAAAGGGAGGGAGTGAGGCTGGGGATTGCTGATAATATGCTCTAGGTGGGGGCAGGCGGAATGTAGACGTTTTCGGTGGGAGTCTGTCCACAGTGTTGTGCGTATGCAGTGTTATTAGTGTCGGGTGTATACTGGAGATGAGAGAGGCAGAGAGAGACGGAGAGAGGGAAGATGCTGAATGCATTAGTGACAAGGGTGAAGCATGAGCCTTGTTCGGGGCTGGGTGCTATAACAGATATACAGTGAGTGTGAGAGAGCAGAGAGAATACAGTGGGGAAGATTATTCATGATTGTCCTGTATTGCTGGATATTTCTTTAGACTGCAGATACTACACTGAGCTGGGTGGTGAAGTCAGCCCTCTGGAAAGAGAATGGTCCTTCTCTTTGCTTGCTGATTCACCAGGACCGCCGTGCACCTATCTGCAAACCGTGGTGTAATTGCCCCTTATCTGCCATGCTTGGGGTAAACTGTGCAGGGCAGCTCCGAACCAAGAAAGCTCAACCGTGATCCTGTTCCTGTTGATACTTTGCATTCAGTTCAATTCCTGTCTCCCTCCTTGCATCAGCTCTGTTACAAATGTTGATCTACTCTGTTGCAAATGTGAACCATTGTCTCTCTATCCTTCTTATTTAAATATTGGGAGCTTCAATGTCATTGTGGTCTATTATATTTACAAACTCCATTTCCTTCCCGGCATTCCATCCCATCACGGGCCAATATAGTTTATTTTCATTCATTTCGTGGACTTGGGCATTCCTGGCTGGCCAGCACTGATAGCCCATGCCAACATACTCTTGAGAAGGTGTTGGTAAGCTGCTTTCTTGAATTGCTGCAGTCCACTTCCGTTGTTTGACTCATAATGTCGGTAGGGAGGGAATTCCAGGGTTTTGACTCAACGACTGTGAAAGAACAGCAGGGGAACTTGCAGGTGGTGTTTGAAACTGAAGAATCACAACTTTGGTGATCCCTTTGGCCATGAACTGATTCCTGACATCATGCCCTGACAATTATTAACTTTAACTACTCACTGCTCGAGAATATACTTCAGTGGCTTGACTCATCTGTTATTTGAACCTAGAGCTGTGAAATACAGAGTTAATGATGACAACAATCTGCTGCTGACACTCTAAGGTTGAAACCTGCAGAACAAATCTGATTCGAATTTAGACCCAAATCCCATCCATCTGACCTTCCTGTGCACGCTGATCTATATCGTTATTGTGTCTGCAACTGTCTCTATCTTAATATTCTCAAACACTTTAACTGAACTGTTCATGAAACTTCCCTCAGTCTCTCTGTGTCGATTATCCAAATCCCTGACAGTAGTTCATATTTAATCTCGTTTCCTTCACGTGTATTTTCTCTCACGCAATGTTTTGCATTCAGCCACGCAAAATTCATCACACACAGACATACACGCACGCGCCTGTGCGCCTGCACACACACACATACACACGCACTCACACACACACAGACACAAACACACGCATGCACGCGCACATGCATACCTTCACGTATACTGGTCCAATGGAGATAGAAATCCTCCCCTTATCGACAGTAATCTGATGAATGTATCGTCCCTATATGATAGTAAAGTTTTGCAATACTAACCATGCTGGGCAGATCGTACAGAGTACTGACCAACACACTAGCATAGTCTGCACAGCTCTCGATGTAAGTTTGTCATCTTGTCCCAGTTTATGTTGTTTGAAGTGTTTTGTGAAGCAGATTCAGAATTTGATTGAACAAACCACTTCAGCACATCTGAAAATACCTTTATTCAATGTTCTCAACCTTGTAATTTTCCTCTCAAAGGATTCATTCCTTCAGTTAATCCCTCTGCCGTGACTTTTTTCCATATTTCCACAACATGCTCACAGGTACTTAACTATCTGTTCCTGTTTTTAATCTGAATCTCTCTGACTCTCTGTACCTTTCCGTGGCCTTGGTTTCTGCCTCCCTGGTGTATCACTGCTGGCATTGTGAAGCTCAGAAACAAAGAAATGGTGTGTATCAGGCTGTTGTTCACTTCCCGTTGTGTCCCATGTGTTGCTCCAGGGGCAGTGGGGTGTGTGTCGAGCTGTTGATCACTTTCTAGTGTGCCCCATATGATTATCCATGGACAGTGGGATGCATGTCAGGCTGTTGTCCATTTGCATCCCTATCAGAGGAGGTACCTGAAGAGTATAAGAAGGTGAAGAAAGCCACCTGAATTGTATATGATCTTGTGCCAGAAGCCTACAGACAGTGTTTCAGTGTTCTAAAAAAAGGTCCCTGGTTAAACGTGCATTGAGTTTCAAAGAATTCAACAAAGTAACTTTGCAAGGTGGGTAAGGATACTGAAAATAGAGCAAACCTATGACACACTTAGAGAAATTCTTATTTTGAAGGAGTTCAAAAATTCATTTCCTGCAATAGTGAGAACTCGTGTAGCAGAGCAGAGAGTTACAACGGAAAGATTACAAGCTGAAATCGGTGATGATTTTGAGTTTATCCACAAGTCAAAGTTTGGATTTCATGAGAGATTGAGAAGAGTGTGTGAGATCTTACTGGCATAGGCCACCGGCAGCAGGTACAGAGGTTACAGCATTAAGAGGTACAGAAACGTGTAATTCGTTTATGCCGAGACATGAGGAGGGATGTTATTGAGAAGGACTGTTGGAGAGATGAGAAGTGCTCCGTTATGCAACGTGTGGTTGGAGTGTCCAGTGAATCCATCAACAGAAATATTTCGCAAGTGGGAAGGAGACTTTGAGCTTGATGTTGGTTTTACAGCATTTCAGAATTTAAATTGCCAATAACATTTCGGCTGTAGGTTTTTTCGCTGAGCTGTAGTTTTGATATCCAGACGTTTCATTACCTGGCTAGACAACATCATCAGAGGCGACCTCCAAGTGAAATGAAACTGTTGTCTCCTGCTTTTTATTTATAGCTTTCTCCTGGATGGGGTTCCTGGGGTTTGTGGTGATGTCATTTCCTGTCCGTTTTCTGAGGGGTAGATAGATGTTATCTAGATCTATGTGTTTGTTTATAGCGTTGTGGTTGAAGTGCCAGAGACATGCCAGAATTCCTAGACGCCTAGTACTCCAACCACAACTCCATAAACAAACACAGAGATCTAGATGCCATCTATCAAACCCTCAGAAAACGAATAGGAAATGACATCACGACAAACCCCAGGAACCCCATCCAGGGCAAACGTATAAATAGAAAGCAGGAGATAACAGCTTCGCTTCACATGGAGGTCGCCACTGATGATGTTACCTAGCCAGGTAATGAAACGTCTGGATATCAAACCTACAGCTCAGCGAGCAAACGTACACCCTAAATCTTAACCTACGCTACAACCCTTCACAAACCTTGCCAATAACGGGTCTGAGACGAATCTATATACTGATCATAACGCCGAAACGCTTTGGAGAAATTTAGGGAGAAAACTTCTAGTCTGTTAAATTTGGAAATTATACAGGTGTCTCGACGAGAAGCTGTACTTGCTGACGAGTTGTCGAGACTTGGATGAAGAAAAACAGAGGTGTTCTGTGGCAGGAGTAAACTGGCTGAAATAGAATGGAGTTGTGAATCTTTGCATGCTAAGTGTCAATGTCATACTCTACTAAAACAGTAAGAATAATGTGTTTAAAATAAAAGCACCGTTGTGTATTGATGGTTAGTTTTGTCAAAGGGGGTTTGTGTGAGGATACTGTCATTATGAAAATGATATATTCTCTTGTGGTTTTTTTTGAAAAAAAACATCTTAAAGGCTGAGATGCTGATCTGCCGCCTGAAAATGGCTGAAGTAAATAACTGAGGAGACCTTTAGGTTTCATTAAAACCTTGTTAACAGTGGAAAGGCAGTGGCCAGCTCTCCCAGACCAGCTCTTCTCGTTTTGCTTTTAGCTGCAGCATCCAGAAGCTGTTCGGTGTCCCAGAAGGGTTGGACGTTTCAATACATAATCCCCAACAGCTAATATCTTTGCAAACTTTCTGGAAGTTTCTTCCTCCTGGATTTGGGCATTGTACATAAGATTTTGTGTTTAAATTTACATTTTTGCCAATGGCTACGTTTATGGGGTGATCCTGTATTAGCACAGTTAATTGGTAGAATGCAGTGTATCAGAGGAGCTATTCAACTTATTCGTCTCTTTGGTTGTGTTTTAATTAGAGCGTTTGTTTGGACTGCATTTTGTTTAACATTGAGAGGGTTGACCAGTCGCAACACATCTGGAACACACAGTTCATATCTATGTTTAAAATAAGGAAAAGTTGGGGTCGAGGCTGTCTTCTTAAAATGTTTTGTGGTTGTCCAGCCTGCCCCATAACACTTGAAGCTGAGAAGCTTCTGATTGTCTCCTGTCATTGAAATGTTGGTGGAAGTGCTGGGGATGATTTGCTGGAGGTTGTGCTGTGAGTTGCCTCAGACATTCCGGGAGACCTGAGGATTTGCTGACCCAACTCTGGATGAAGCATGGGGACGGTAGTTACAGCATCTGGATGTGTAACAAGAACAACAAATGGAGCAGAGGCCGCCGAGACGGGAAGATCTGAAATCACGGAGTTAGTGTGGGTGGGGTAAGGGATCTGCTGTATCTGCCCCAGGTTTTCCAGGAACAGCTTCCCAAGTTACACTTAACCCAGGAGCAGAGTGTGAGGGGATCCTGATTGAACAAGGAGCTGGTCACAGAGTGGTGTCACCTCTTTCAATACGACCTGCAGCTACAAAGCAGGGGAAGAATGAAGCTGCCAGTGGCTGTTAGAGTGACAGTTTCATTCAGCTTCTATCTTCTGGAACTTTCCGGGCAGGAGTGGGTGACATATTCATCATCTCCCAATATCTCAGCATCAATGTCACCATTCAGTAACCATTAAGTCTCCCTCAGCAAGGAGATGTCAGATGTATCCATATTTACCCAGTATAGCAGGATTCCTGATAACGTACATGGCTCTGTGTGGTCGCAATATCTGTAGCGAGAGCTAGAGGAACTGAATGACCTCTCACCCCATTAATGTTACAGTGTGCCCATGCGCAGAACATCATGTTGGTGAATACTCACTGTCCTGGCAGCAGCCGCAGCCTCTTCATTCAGAAGCAGTCAGCCATCCCTATCGCCTTTGGGTCCCATTTGGAAAGAAATTTAGCCTCTCGGCTAAAGGCTATCCCCGAGGCACACGGCTCAAAACACCTTCCCCCTCACTATTCCCCACCACCACGACAATCTATCCCGTGCGTACCGAGAGCAATAGAGCAATGGAAAATCAAGTAGCAGACAATCAGGGAGACGGCACAGCACTTCCCATGTCTAAAAGGGTCAGAGTGACCCCTCTAAGACACACTGTATCACTTTGTCATGTAATCTCTCTGCACTTCAGTAACATGCTGCCTTCCATTCTTCCTGAAAAAGCTGGCAGGTTATACATTCCGTTATATTCCACTTGGCAAAGTATTGTTTATTGACTTTATCTTTCATATCAATTTGCAGACTCTCCACTTTCTCTTGATACCTTAATGTCTTGCTTATTTTACCAAACCTAGTAGCAGCACATCTGTTCTATCATCTTGATCACTGATATTTATTGTAAACAGTTGAGGACCCTGCACTGGCCACTATGTGTTATCACTGGTTACGTTCTTTCGAACTGATTAAGATTGACTTATCTGGACTGCCTGCTTCCTGTCTGATACGTAGTCCTCCTCCATTCCTGAGTAACAGCGTCGAAGGGCTGAATAAGAACGAGGAGCATCAGTCGGAAATCCAGCCCCGTGAGTCTGCTCTGCCATTGAATACAATAATGGCTGACATCATCGCGTTTTCTGTCCCACATTCCTGCCCACTCTCCATCCCGCTTCACTTATTCAATGTCCCAACATCCCCTGCAATCTGGGGCAGTGCGTTACACAGATTCACAACCCTTTGAGCGAAGTAAGATCTCCTCACCCCTGTTATAAATCTGCTCGGTATAATCCTAAATCTATGATCTCTTGTTCTAGTTTGCCCCACACGAGGTAATGTCCACTCCACACCGACATTGTCAATCATCTTTAACATTCTTCAGACTTCAATGAGGTCTCCTCTTATTCGTCTAAATTCCAGAAAGTATAGGTCGGAACTGCTCAAACTCTCTTTAAAAGAAAAAATCCTCACTGGAATAAATCTAATTCATTGCTCAGTAACTTCGTTGTAGCTCCAAACTTCTGCGGTCAGGGCACCAAACCAGAACACAGTATGTCAGTTACGCTCTCCTTCATACCTTGCAAAATTGCAGTAATTCTTCCCTCCCTTTATACTCTATTCTTTTACAAGTAAATGCAGAAAATGCCCTTGCCTTGCTGATTCCCTGCTGTACCTGCATGTGTATTTTCAATGGTATGCACAAGGACACCCAGATGCCTCTGCACATAAGCACTCTGAAGTTGCTCTCTATTTCCATAGCATGTTCGATCCCTCTGATCAAAATGTTTAATCACATATTATCCACGTAAAATTTTAGTTGCCAGAGGTGGCACATTCATATAATCTGTTCATGTCCATTTGTAAATGTTCTATATCTTCATAACATCAACCTACGTTTCCACTTGTTTTCGTGTCAGCTGAAAATGTAGTTGTAGTGTTTTCTCTCCTCTCATCCAAGTCATACAATGAATGGTAAATTTTCGGGTCATGTGGTCTGAACTTTATGGAACCCCAAAAGTTGCCAATCATTACTGAAACAACTAATCCATCTCTCTGCATTTTGTTGACATTATCAGCCCTCTATCCAAGCGAAAAACTTCCTCCCAAACTCATGTCCTCTTATGTTATAGCTTTTTATTTTGTGCAGCGTTTAATCAATGCCTTTTCAAAGTCCAGGTACTTTACTTATCCAGGATCCCTATTGTCTACTTCGCTTGTCACATCTTTAAAGAACTCGAACAAACAAATCCTTTAAAAATCATGCTGATTCTGACATATTCTGGCTCGACTTCGCAAATCCCCTGTTGTTAATCAATTTATAATGGATTCTCACAATTTCCCTTAATTCTCAACAGTTTGCTCACAGCCTTTTATTGACAAATGAAGATGATTATTCGAATTCCTAACTTTTTACAACCTCTACACTCCCCTTCCCGTGTTCCTGTGTAACAGGCACAAAGCTTTAAAAGATCTGCTCCAATTGGTGTGTAAGAGGCATGAATGTCTGAATGGATTCACTCAGTTCCTGGTTTACACAGTCAATGGGCTGAGTGTCCCCATGGTGTTCCTACATTATAGTCTCGATGGCCGGAATGTCCTGATTTACAGATTGAAGAGCTGCTTCTCCTCCTGATCATATGTCAGAAGCCTCAGGGCGTGTGGAATCTTATTGTTGCTGTATAACATTTTGAGGGGCTGAACAGTCTTTTCATATTCTTTCATAACAGGCTCGAGATACTGAACTCCTGCATCCCTGAAATAGGTTCGATGGAGTTATTTGTCTCCTCCTGTTCCCATGCAACATATACATGGGTTAATTGCCGCCTCCTTTCCATAACAAGTCTTAGATAATGTTATCTCCTTGTTTAATTCTCGTGCTGAATGGCCTCCTGTTCTTCTAGTGTGCTAGTCTCTTCCACTTCCTGTGTTAGACATTTCAGGAGGCTGAATGGACTGATCCTGTTGCTGTATAACAGGATACCGGTGCCTCATGGTCTACTATGTGTGCAGTGTTATAGACTCAAGGAGCTGATTGGCCTCCTCTTGTAACTGTATTGCAGGCTCCAGGGGCTGAATAACCTCGTCCTGTTCTGGTGTGACAGGGTCGAAGGCCTGAATGTTCTTCAGCTGTTCCTGTGTAACAGGTTGGAGAAGTGGATTTTGCTGTGTAATTGACTTCTGTTGTTGACTCTTTCTGGTGTTCGATGTAAAAATAAGATTATCTTTTGTAAACTATAATGTGTATTGGATCGAACCTGATCATCCTTTCGTTATATGATAACACCTTCATTGCAGGAATCAGTTGAGGGAACCATCTCTGAGCTGCTTCCAGAGTAACAATAGCCTTTCTTCAGTGAAGCGACTAAATCTGTACACACTATTCGAGATGTGATCTGATTAAGATCCTGTACAGTATCAGCAACACTTTACCAGCCTGCTGTAAAGTTCCCACCCAGGTTAGAGCTGTCTCAGTTGTCTGGGTGAATACACAGCATTGTTGAAAGATCATTGTCCTTCTCGACTGAACGTTCACAACGAGAGATCTGGTGAAAATGTCACAGTAACACTTAAGAAGAATCAATAACGTGACGAAATTAACTCAACGTCCAAATCGGCTTCACCAAATATCTCACCTGAATCTACCATTAATCTCCTCAGGAGCAACATCACTCAGATTCCATATGATCTGGTAGGGTGAAGCTTAGAAACAGCAAGGCGAAGCAAAGATTGATAGGAGTTATATATCAAGGTGGAAGTTGCTATACAAATGTTGGATATGTTATAAAACAGAAGATTAAATACCCAGCTTTGTGGGTACCACCGTAATAATGAACAGTTTCAAGCTACATCTAAACTGTGTTAACCCACGTGAATGATAATGCTGGGAAAATGGATTTCATTAGCTTATTTGAGATGGTTTCCTTCAACAGTATGTTGAGCACTGAGGTACCAGTTAGGCAGTTTTGAAATTGATGATTTGTGATCAGAAGAGCTAATTGAAAACCTTGCTGAAAAGGGTATTTTGGGAATTAATCATAATATATTGAGTTTTATATGACGTCTGTAGATAAACAGCTTTTTTATTTAAAATTGTGGTTATAATCCTGAGTCGTGCAAGTCATGAAAGTATGAGAGGCACATTAGCTTCAGTGAATTGGAGAAGTACATGAAAAAGATTAACTGGAAGACAGGAATGATTGTTGTTTAAATAAACACCTTAGAATGTAAAATATACACATGCCCACTACACTACACAGCAAAGGGGTAAGGTGACATAACAATAGTTAACAAAAGAAGTTAAAGATTGCATTAGATCAAATGAAGCAGCTCAGGAAATTGCCAGATATTATGATAAGCCATAAAATCAGAGACATTTGAGGACGAATGAACTGATAAGGATTTTTTTTAAGTGCAAATGAACAAGAAACATTAGGATGACCAAACGCTTTTCTCGATACTTGATGGGAAAGTGAAGGCAAGGGCACGTGTGGAATGGTGAATATCCACACAAGATAATTCCTTGATAAGAACTAGAAAATTACAGATAAACTAAATACTTACTTTCATGTCAATCTTATTAGGGGCAAGATTAACTGATGGAGAAACTCAGTTTGTGTCCTCCAATGATTAACAAAATGAAAGGAGGTCGCAGTGAAGATTAGAAAGTTCACACAGAGAGACGGACTGACACAGGGCCCTTTAGAGACCAAGGGAGCACGCTGTGTGTGAAGCTGTAGAACATTGATCGATTGTTACAAGAAAGCTCCTATCAGTTTTACTTGGGAGAAGGAGAAAGCAGGGACAGAATTCAAGAAGATGGATTAGGCAGCTCCTGAACAGATTGATTTAAGATGCGCGCAGGTATTGGAGACTTTGGCTGGTAGAAAATTGCCAGGTTTGAATGAGTTGTATCACAGTCTGCTGTTGGAGACAAAGGACAAAAGGCCCTGACTCAAATGTTTAAGTCGAATCTGACCACAGGGAAGTTGGAGATGCCAGATAACTGGAGAACAATGAATGTAGTCCCACTTTATGGGAAGTTTGATGGAAATAGACCGGGCAATTGTAGTCCAGTGACAAGTAGATCAGAGTTAGGGGAAGTTTTGGAGGAAATAGGAAAGTAGAAAATTGACCTCCATTTAGAGAGGCAAGGTTTGATCAGGAATAGTCAGCATGACGTCATCAGGATGCAGTCTTACCAAATGAAATTTATTGTATATTTTCGAGCATGTAGTTTACATGGTTTTTCAACAAGGCCTTTGACAAAGCCTCATATGGGAAACTAATTTTTAAAAAGACATGAGAAGAGTAAGGGAGTTTTTGTTGCAAACGTTTCGCCCCCTTTCTAGGTGACATTCTCAGTACATGGGAGCCTCCTGTGAAGCGCTTTTGTGGTGTTTCCTCCGGCATTTGTAGTGGTTTCTCTCTGCTGCTTCCGGTTGTCAGTTCCAGCTGCCCGCTGCAGTGGCTGGTACATTGGGTCCAGGTCGATGTGTCTGTTGATAGAATCAGTGGATGAGTGCCATGCTTCTAGGAATTCCCTGGCTGTTCTCTCTTCTCAAACAGAGAACAGCCAGGGAATTCCTAGAGGCATGGCACTCATCCACACAAACTGAGAACAGCCAGGGAATTCCTAGAGGCATGGCACTCATCCACAGATTCTATCAACAAACACATCGACCTCGACCCAATATACCGGCCACTGCAGCGGACAGCTGGAACTGACAACCGGAAGCGGCAGAGACAAGCCACTATAAATACCGGAGGAAACATCACAGAAGCGCTTCACAGAAGGCTCCCAAGCACTGAGGATGTCACCTAGAAAGGGGACGAAACGTTTGCAACAAAAACTCCCAGCTCGGCGAACAGAACCACAACAATGTGCATCCGAGGTACAAATATTCTCCCAAACTTTGAATATCAAGAGTAACTTGGTGAGTTACATCAAACATTGTCTTAGTGGCAGGAGACAGAGGGTGGTGGCTGAAGGTTGTTTGTGTGACTGGAGACGAGTGTCTGCTGGTGCAGTGTATCTTATTATTTGTGGCATTCATTAATGATCGAGATAGATGTGAATGTGTAGAGGGTGGGGGAGTGTGATAATTAAGTTTGTGTTTGTCACAAAGATTGGGGAGGTTGGCAGTGAGGAGGAAGGCATTATGTTACAGGAATATAAAGATGGAATGGTCAGATGGTCAGATGGAATGTATCCCTGATATAGTTGTGGTGATGTACTTTGGAAGGAGGAACCAAAATGCATGTATGCAATGAATGGCAGCATACTAGGAAGCTGAGAGGGTGTTTCTCCACAGACTCTTGAATGTGACTGCACAGGTTAATAGGTGAGGGAAAAAGTGAGGACTGCAGATGTTTGAAATCAGAATCAAGAAGTATAGTTTAGGAAAAGCACAGTCGGTCAGGCAGCGTCCAAGGACATTTGCTGAAATCCGAAGCCCACTGTACGAAACCAAATATTATGGGATTGTGGCAAATATTTGGACAAGGTTTCAGAATTGGACAGCTGGCAGGAAAGAGTGAGTAGAAGTTTTTGATTTTGATGTAATGACCAGGTGTACTTTACAGGAGAAATACAGTTAAATACAGTGAAAAGCTTTCATTTGTTGCCACAAAGTGGTACCATTTTGAATAATTGAAGACAGTGGAATAAACAGAGGACACAGTCTGACGGGAGCTTATGGGTTGTGAGACAGCTCCGCACCTTCGACCTCTCCTGCAGCCCAATCCATCCATGACAGCTTCATCCCCATCTACACCAGACACCAGCAACATCGAAGTTGCTAATCCTCAGTCACCATCTTTGCCACTGAGCAGAAATTCCTCCATCACCATCTCATTGCCCCCTGTGCCAGACCGTTCCAATGTCAGAGACATGTCTCTTACTGCTGGGCCCACGTCATCGATGTTACCATAATGGGCCTTCCACTATCTGCTTCATCACCACCAGTTCAGGACCCAACCAACAACAAGTCTCCAATCCTCAGGCATTGCCTTTTGCTGCTGGGCCCTATCTCACTCACGTTGCCTTCTCTGATGTAGCAGCTGCCAATTCCAGGTCATGTGCTTGTTAGGGAAAAGAAAGTAAGGACTCGCTCTCCTCCTCACTGGGCTCAGCTTGAAGTCCAAACCCTGAGTCCAGCTTGAGGTCACTAAACTACAGAAAGTGGAGGAGAAAATAAGAAAAAGAAAGCAGGTCAGAGTGTACAAGCTCCAGCAAAGGACCCCTTGGACCGGGAACACAGGAATAAAAGGATCTTTGTATTGGAGATGACGGTTCGTGGAGTATCTCAGGAATATGTCCTTGGGTCCCAGCTATTCGCAAACATCTCAAACAGTTGGTTGATGGAATCAATTGCAATATACCTCAGTCTGCTGTAGAAGAAATGTATTGAGGCGATTCTCGGCCATGATGAGAACGTGGGAGGCTCACTGTGTCGAATTACCTACTCCTTTCCCAATGATTCTATGCAGTCTGTGGAAAAGCTCAGTCAATGTTATCACAAGCTCTCAGATGTTAGGAAGGAGGGTTGACAGGCCTGTCTTTCCCTTTTCCGAGATGGAAGCTGGTGCCAAGTGTTCTGTCTGGTTTTATCCTATCGCAAACCACACTGAGCAGTTTACGTCTGTGCTGCTTGACAACTTTGTCAAAAAGAACCCCCAACAATTTTACTTTCATGATGGAATTGAGGGGTGATGGTTGTCATACTGTAAATATTCTCTTCTTAAGGGGCTTGTCATAGTTGAGTAATTTTTACATTGCTAGATAGATGTCAGAGTTGGAACTGGAATGAAACAGCTTACACAGGGACACGGCTTGTTGTACATTGCCTTTGTCATATCTACTCTGTTCAGATGTTTCTTCATGTCACATAGAGCGAATCAGATTGTTTGAAAACTGCCATCAGTATTCTGTGGGCATCCTGACGCGGTGAGTTAAATCATTGACTCAACACTTCTGGCTGAGTATGGCG
This sequence comes from Hemiscyllium ocellatum, assembly GCF_020745735.1. Taxonomy (NCBI): domain Eukaryota; kingdom Metazoa; phylum Chordata; class Chondrichthyes; order Orectolobiformes; family Hemiscylliidae; genus Hemiscyllium; species Hemiscyllium ocellatum. The sequence continues at coordinate 11,674,548 of NC_083429.1, forward strand.
CAGATAACTGCATGCTTGACATTGCACTGATGTGCAGAGCTGTTCCATTATTAAGGAGGGGAACATGTGTTGGGGCCTACCCTGCAGTCAGTTGTTTAATCCATTTATGATGGGATGTGGCAGGGCTGTAGAACTTCGAACTTATCTGTTGGTCTTGCAATCATTCCGCCCTCCCTATCAGATGGTAGTTCTGCTGTTTGGAATGTAAACAGTCAAGTGTGGTAGCTTTATGTTTTCCATCAGTTTTAGGTACGCATAGTTCTGTCCTGGCATGTTCACCACACTCGTAGCTGAAGAATGGATCCGCTTACTGGTAATGGTAGACTGAGGGATTATCCCGTGCATGAAGTTACAGATTATGGTTGAATATAATTTTTCTTCTGCTGCTGTTGTGGTCTACAGAATCACAAGGAACACACAGTTTGAGCTGCAATATTCCTATACAGTCCTTCTCCCTGTCCCCCAGTTCACACCAAGTCCCACTCACCCATCAGCCATGTACTCAGTGACCTACTCTGGTTTATGATGTGGTTCATTTCAAATTTTATTTTCTCGTTCTACTGAGGGTCTCTCCATGGTGTCACACTTACAATTTTCCTCATTGCCCAACACCCTTTCACATAATCTTCTGAATCCTTTCCTTTCCAGAACGTGCTCCCTTCTGTGTTTAGAGTGAATGCATGTCCCTCTCTTTCTCTCCCTGACTAACAGTAAGAACTCTGTAGTTTCAGTGATACCATCTTTCGGTCATTTCAGAGATACGGAAATTGTGCATCTTGTGTTATCTTTCAATTCCCGGTATATGCGCTCCACGTTGAACAGTGCGTTTGAGCCACGTTGACACATATTTGAAAAGTGGTGAAAAGCAGAAATTGCTAGAGAAATTAAGGAGTTCTGGCAGCATCAGTGGAGTGAAAGCAGACTTAATCATTTGGGTGGAGTGATCATTCTTCAAGGCTCGCAAATTCTTTTTTGTTCCCGTTTGAGATTTGAAGTATCTAGAGTTATTTGTTTTATTGGAAATACATTTTTTTTCATTGCTAGAGAAACACAGAATATCTGATAGCATCTGTGGAGACAGTGAAAAATAGTTAGCGTTTCAGGTCCAGTGTGAATCCTCTTCAGAGCAGAAAAGGATGGGAAATGGGCTTTTAAATCCTTTGAGAGAGGTAGAGGAGGGGTTACGGGAAACACGATGGTGTGGAAGCGCAATGCCACAGACAAATGGAAGTTTGTTTCTGGTAAAAGAGAATCAAATGTAAAATTATACTAATTAGATTGTGAAGGCGGGGGGGGGGGGTGGCGGGACTGGGCTCCTTAATTAAGTGCAAGACAAACGACTCACAAACAGGGCGAGTTCATTCGGAGACCAGGGGAAAGAATGAATGAAGAATGGAGAACAGCCATAATGCGGTCAGGCTGTGGAAGTATAGAATTGAATAAAAACTCCTTCAGGAAAGAACGCACCAAGGTCTAAAGTGGGGTGAAACACGAGGTTGAGTTGTGCTTCATTGGAGCATTACAGCAGCCCAGGAATGAAATGTTAGCATGAGAGCAAGGTAAGTTATTGAAATGGGAAGCAATGAGAAGGTCAGGGTTATTTCCACAGACAGATTGGGAGTGTTCCTCAAAACAGTTTCTGTTTGGTCCCCACAATGTAAAGGAGACGGCATTGTGAGCAGCAATGATAGGAGACTGGATTGAAAGATTACAAATGAAATGCTGCTTCATCTGGAAGATGTGTATTGTGTTGTTAAGAAATAACGAATGCGGCTGTGATCTTTTTCAAATGTCCAAATGTATTTCTTCTTATATGTACTATCGAGTTCCACAACTTGGAAAGAGTAAGTACTATAGGTGCAGGAGGCCAGAGTTAATAACCTTGGAGCTGGATAAACACAGCACACCAGACAGAATCAGAGGAGCAGCAAAGGCAATATTCAAAGTTTGTGAGAAGATTTGTAGTATTTATACTATAATAGTAGTGTTGTCCCAGACGAATTCATGTTATTTGTCATCTGTGTGTGTGGCTACTAAGGCTAGCTGGTCGTGTCGTTTCGTGGCTAGTTTGTGTTCAATACTATTAAAGGACAAGCCAAACAGAGAAGAGCCAGGGAATTCCTAGAGGCATGGCACTCAACTACAGATTCAATCAATAAGAACATCGACCTGGACCCAATATATCGACCACTGCAACGGACAGCTGGAACTGACAACCGGAAGTGGCAGATTCAAACCGCTACAAATGCTGGAGGAAAGATCAGAGAATCGCTTCACTGGAGGCTCCCAAGCACTGAGGATGACACCTAGACAGGGGATAAAACGTCTGCAACACAAATTCCCAGATCGACCAACAGAGCAATAGTTATTGGAGACAGATAGGCGGTTTTGTGGGGGCGAGAGAGACTCACATTTGGTATGTTGCCTCCCAGGTGCAAGGGTACGTGATGTCTCTGATCGCGTTTTCCGGGTCCTTAAGGGGGAGGGGGAGCAGCCCGAAGTCGTGGTCCACATTGGCACCAACGACATAGGTAGGAAGAGGGATGAGGATGTTAGGCAGGCTTTCAGAGAGCTAGGTTGGAAGCTCAGAGTTAGAACAAACAGAGTTGTTATCTCTGGTTTGTTACCCTTGCCAAGTGATAGAGAGTCGAGGAATAGGGAGAGAGCGTAGTTGAATGCATGGCTACAGGGATGGTGCAGGAGGGAGGGATTCCAGTTTCTGGATAACTGGGGTTCTTTCTGGGGAAGGTGGGACCTCTATAAACAGGATGGTCTACACCTGAACCTGAGGGGCGCCAGTATCCTTGGGGGGAGGTTCTTTCGTGGGGTTTAAACTAACTCTACAGGGGCATGGGAACCTAGACTGTAGCTTTAGGGTGCAGGACCTGGAGTGTAAGGAAGTTAGGAACATGGCATCAATCTCGAAGGTGGGTGCCTGTAAGCAGGAAGGTTATACTTCTCAGTGCGAGAAGTATACGAAATAAGGTAGGTGAACTTGCAGCGAGTGTTGGTACCTGGGAGTTCGATGTTGTGGCTATTACAGAGACATGGGTAGAACAGCGACAGGATTGGTTGTTGCAGGTTCCAGGATTTAAATGTTTTAGTAGAGTCAGAGGTGGGGGTAAAAGAGGGGGAGGTGTGGCATTGCTTGTCAAAGATAGTATTACAGCAGTGGAAAAGACGATGGATGAAGATTCGCCATCTAAGGTAGTTTGGGCTGAGCTTAGAAATAGGAAAGGTGAGGTCACCCTGTTAGGAGTTTTCTACAGGCCTCCTAATAGTCCTAGAGATGTAGAAGAAAGGATTGCGAGGATGATTCAGGAGAAGAGTGAAGGTAATTGGGTGGTTGTTATGGGGCACTTTAACTTTCCAGATATTGACTGGGGAAGCTAGAGCTCGAGTACGTTAGATAGGTCGGTGTTTGTCCAATGTGTGCAGGAGGGTTTCCTGACACAATATGTAGGCAGGCCTACAAGAGGTGAGAACATACTGGATTTGGTTCTGGGTAACGAAACAGGCCAGGTGTTAGAATTGGAGGTAGGTGAGCATTTTGGGGACAGTGACCACAATTCGGTGACTTTTACTTTATTGATAGAAAGGGTTAAGTGTGCTCTACAGGGCACGAGTTATAGCTGGGGGCCGGGAAATTATGATGCGGGTGAGGCATGACTTAGGATGCGTGGCTTGGAAAGGTAGGCTTCAAGAGAAGGGTGCAATTGATATGTGGAGCTTATTCAAGGAGCAACTATTGAGTGTCCTTGATAAGTATGTACCTGTCAGGCAGGGAGGAAAGGGTCGTGTGAGGGAGCCGTGGTTTAATAAGGAATTGGAATCTCTTGTGAAAGGGAAGAGGGCGGCCTATGTAAAGGTGAGGCATGAAGGTTCAATTGGGGCGATTGAGAGTTATAAGGTAGCCAGGAAAAACTGAAGAGAAAGCTAAGAGCAACAAGGAGGGGACATGAAAAGTCCTTGGATGGTAGGATTAGGGAAAACCCAATGGCTTTCTCTAGGTATGTCAGGAATAAAAGAATGACTATGGTAAGAATAGGTCCAGTCAAGGATTGTCATGGAAAGTTGCGTGCGGAGGCTGAAGAAATTGGGGAGACGCTAAATGAATACTTTTCGTCAGTATTCACTCAGGAACAGGACATTGTTGCCGAAGTGAATATTGAGTCACATAATTAATTAGAATGGATGGCTTTGCGATATGTAGGGAAGAGGTGTTGGAAATTCTGGAAAGGTTGAAAATAGATAAGTCCCCTCCGCATGATGGCATTTATCCTAGGATTCTCTGGGAAGCAAGGGAGGAGATTGCAGAGCCATTGGCCTTAATTTTTATGTCCCCGTTGTCTACAGGAATAGTGCCAGAAGACTGGAAGATAGCAAATGTGGTTCCCTTGTTCAAGAAGGGGAGTAGGGATAACTCTAGTAACTATAGGCCGGTGAGTCTTACCTCTGTTGTGGGCAAAGTCTTAGAGAGAATTATAAGGGATAGGATTTATGAACATCTGGATAGGAATAATGTGATCAAGGATAGTCAGCATGGTTTTGTGAAGGACAGGTCATGCCTCACAAGCCTTATTGAATTCTTTGAGAAGGTGACTAAGGAGGTGGATGAGTGTAAAGCGGTAGATGTGGTGTATATGGATTTTAGTAAGGCGTTTGATAAGGTTCCCCATGGAAGGCTTCTGCAAAAAGTGCTGAGGTATGGCATTGAGGGTGAGTTGGAGGTTTGGATTAGGAATTGGCTGACTGGAAGAAGACAGAGAGTAGTAGTTGATTGTAAAGGTTCATCTTGGAGGGCAGTTACCAGCGGTGTTACGCAAGGATCTGTTTTGGGACCATTGTTGTTTGACATTTTTATAAATGACCTGGAGTAGGGGCTAGAAGGTTGGGTGAGTAAGTTTGCGGATGATACGAAAGTCGGTGGAGTTTTTGACAGTGAGGAAGAATGTGGCAGATTACAGCGGGATATAGATAAGCAGCCTAGCTGGGCAGAAAGGTGGCAAATGGAGTTCAATGTCGCTAATTGTGAAGTGATTCACTTTGGTAAGATTAACAAGAAGATGGAGTACTAGGCTAATGGTCGGATACTTGATAGTGTGGATGAGCAGAGGGATCTTGGTGTCCATGTACACAGATCTCTGAAAGTTGCCACCCAGGTAAATAGTGCTGTGAAGAAGGCATATGGCGTATTGGCTTTTATTGGTAGAGGAATTGAGTTCCGGAGTCCTGAGGTAATGTTACAGTTGTATAAGACTCTGGTGCGGCCGCATCTGGAGTATTGTGTCCAGTTTTGGTCGCCATCCTATAGGAAGGATGTGGAGGCACTGGAACGGGTGCAGAGGAGTTTTACCAGAATGTTGCCTGGTATGGTAGGAAGATCATATGAGGAAAGGCTGAGGCACTTGGGGCAGTTTTCATTGGAGAAAAGAAGGTTTAGGGGTGACTTGATAAAGGTGTACAAGATGATTAGGTGTTTAGATAGGGTTGACCATGAGAACCTTTTTTCCACGTATGGAGTCAGCTATTACGAGGGGGTATAGCTTTAAATTAAGGGGTGGTAGGTATAGGACTGATGTTAGGGGTAGATTCTTTACTCAGCGAGTCGTGAGTTCATGGAATGCCCTGCCATTACCAGTGGTGGACTCTCCCTCTTTATGGGCATTTAAACGGGCATTGGATAGGCATATGGAGGAAAGTGGGCTAGTGCAGATTAGGTGGGCTTGGGTCGGCGCAACATCGAGGGCCGAAGGGCCTGTACTGCGCTGTATTTTTCTATGTTCTACGTTCGAGAACCACAACAAAGCAATATTTTGAACTTGGACCTTTTGTCAGGACTGGTGAGGGGCAGGGGAGCCCAGAAATGGAGTGATGGGATATGGAAGTGTGGTGGCTAGTTATAGTGGTGGTAGGTGCATGCAGGTATGAGGTTACTGTGATTGGTCAGTGGGATGGGTGGAGCAGATACTTGAGTGAGACGATGGACAGGTAGGTCTGGTCAGGGAAAAGGGACATGAGATAAGGATGTGGGTGGAGGGATTTTGTAGCAGCTTCAGTCAATATTGAGGCCATTGGGCTATCAGCTTCAAAGGTAAACTCTCAGGTGGTGTTCCTCCGACAGTGGAGAGGCTAACGATATGCATGTCGCCGGTCGAGTGGGAGGGGGAATTAAAATGAATGGTAACTGGAAAGTTGGGTTGGTTGTTTCGTGCAGAGCACCAATGCTCCACACAGAGCCTGATCTTGGCCCACCGAGCTCGTCTCCAACTCCAAATGTGGTCTCCTGTATGTTGTGGAGACCAAAGGGAGACTCAGGGACACATTCATGGAGCATCTGGTCTCTGCACGATACAACAAACTCAGCATTCCAGCTGCAATCCATTTCAATCACTAAACCCCCACCCGTGCTCATCCGGCAACAAGTCCATCTTTGGCCTCCTCCACTGGCAGAGTGAGGCCAAACAGAAACTGGTGAACACAAACTGATATTTCAGCTGGAGATCTTAGAGCTCAATGGTCTCAATATTGACTTCAATGGCTCCAAAATCACTGCACCCATAGCCTTACCCATGTCCCCCTTGCCTGACCTGACCACAGCTGTCCGTCTTCCCATTCGCATATCCGTTGCACCCTTCCCACTGACCAATCAAAATAATCCCCTGCCTGCAACCTCCTATCGCCATCCCACTTACCCTTCCACCACCCCCACGCCCCTCCCTATATTTACTTCCCGGCTCCCCTTTACCCAACCCAATCCAGATGAAGTCTTTCAGCCTAAAACTTTGACTTTCCTGTTGCTAGGATGCTGTCTCACCTGCTTTGCTTTTTCAGCTTCATATGTATTGGAGACATAGTTGCACTTTGAGACTTTATCAGTAACAGATTTTATTGTGTTTTTTATTCATTCTTTTTTGTCTGTTTACTGACAAGCCTATCTCAACATTCTCACTGCAGGATCTAGGAAAGTCTTTTTTTCACTAATGCTCCTCTCTGCTTCGAACTGATTTCCTTTGTTTTAACCGTACTTTCAACTCTGCTGTTCGCAATGGCATTGTAAATGCAACTCATGTTATGCTGTAGCTTAATCACACCATTTCCAAGATACGTCACAACTTCCTTGTTCTTATATTCCACACAACTATTCATAAACCCAAAAATCCAATACGTCCTTCTATAATTTCCTATCTTCTGTGTCTCTCACATCTTAACCGGGGAGGTTACATTTTCCAGTCCTCCCTCACTCCACAGTTTCCTGAAAGATCACTCACAATGCCTCCACAATTACCTTCGATATCACTTGAGAACCACGAGGTGTTGTCCAACTGGTCTCGCTGATTGATCCAACTTCACCTTCCCCAGCACCTTCTCCTTACTCTATTCCCTGACTGTCTTGAAGATCTGGAATTTTGCTGGTGTCTTCCACCGTGAAGACTGATGTAAAGTATCTGTTCAATTCCTCTGCCATTCCATTGCTTCCCATAAGTACTCAAGTCTCATTTTCCAACAGTCTTTTTTTTTTGATTCCCTGTCTTCCTTGTTATATATCTAAAAATCGCTTTCAATATTCTTTTACACGATTAAGAAGCACAATTTCACATTTCACCCTCTCCTCTCATTTACTGTTATTAGTTATCCATGCTGGAATTTGTAGCCTTCGTCATCCTTTGGATTGCCATAATCTTCACCACATTGTGTGCATTTTTCTTTTGCTTTTATGCTGTCCCTGAGTTCGTTATCACTCACGACTGACTTGTCTTCTGCTGAATATTGCTCTTCTTAATTGGGATGAATTTCTGATGTGCTGCCGAATTATCTCCAGAAACTCCTGTCATTGCTGCTTCACCATCTTCCCGTGCTCAGCCTCCCTACCAAGTAACTCTGGCCAATCTTTCCTCATGTCTTGTTGTTATATTACTCAATAATAAGACATCACATCCAAAAGTGAGCAATAGATGTAAACTGACGGAGGGACGTAAGAGGCATGGGGCAGAAAGAACGTTTGGAAGATTTATTAATTAGATCAAAAGAGAGATTGAGAGCGGCACAGAAAGAGTGAGAACATAGATATGGAGATATAAAGTAGAGAAGTTTACATGACTGATAGAAGTAGATGTACTTCTGTATTTGGTTTGATGATTCCTGTGTGCTGTGATCCTTTGTACAGTGTATGTGCAGCAAATTAATATGTTCAAATGTGGGTCCGATGCCAGAACTTTTATCTCCATCAATATGACAGGCAACAGCTGTTGGCAGAACCCAGCAGGCCAATGTATATGTTTCCCGGTAGAAAATTGATTAACTGAAATAGATTGGAACACCGGAAGCAGGAATGTATAACATACATACTGATAAGAATTAGAGATTAGATCTGGGAATGCAAGAAAGAGGCAGGAGGCAGAGGGTACATTGAGAGAAGGGAACATAACATCTTTTGTCAACTATGTCCCTCTTATTCATTCTGAATATCGTGCACACATATGAACAGTCTTATGTACCTGCACGCACACACACACAGAGATACTCACACACACAGACACACACACACAGACACACACACAGACACAGACACTCACACGCACTCACACACACATTCGCACACACAGACGTACACACTGACACACACAGACAAACACACAAACACACACACACACACACACACACACACACACTGATCAATCATTGTTTGGCCATTCCATTTCAAATTATGCGGTTTTATTTACCCTGCCACTTGACATTCCTTCTTGCGAATATATTCTCTTTCTTTCACTACATTTGATTTTATTCTGTCTGTCAAGAAAACATTGAGGACAGGGGGGGATGTCACTTTACTCCACAGTCACTGTCTTCTATTCCTTTCCGTTTCTTAGCCCATGAAAAATACAGTATGTCTAACCCTTGAATCCCAATAAACAGATTTTGTTTTTGATTCCCTACAGTATGGAAACAGGCCCTTCGGTCGAACAAGTCAACATTGACACTTAGAAGAGCAAGCCACCCAGAGCCATTCCCCTACCCACTATTTACACTTGACACTATGGGCAATTTAGCATGGACAATTTATCTAACCTGTATATCTTTGGACTGTGGGAGGAAACCGTAGCACCCGGAGGAAACCCACGCAGACACGGAGACAATGTGCAAACGCCGCACAGGCAGTTGTCCAAGGCTGTTCAGTAAACAAAACATTTAATTTTGGGCTAATGCTACAAAAAATGTAAAAAAGAAAAGGCATAAAAACTGTGCAATAAGGTGTTTGCATCTTTGCAAACAAATGATTGAATTACATTGAGTAAACGATAATTAACTGATAAGAGGTATGAGAGTATAATCCAGCGAAATCCGTATTTCTTTTGGACGTTCAGGGCAGTTGTGCCCAGAGACAGTTTTTATATTGGAAGTTGTTGTGGTGGAGGAGACAGCAGTGTGGTTAAACGTCTCGGTTGTCTCCATGTACTGATTTAGGAGGCTGCAGAGTTAGGTCTGGAGAGTGGAGCTGCTGGGTAACTCTTTCATGAGTAGGTACAGGCACGATGGGCCAATGGCCTCCTTCTGTGCTATCAATTCCATAACTCTATGAGGGTGATCAAAGTTCGTCAAAGCTCTTCATATTATGGAAAGGATCCTCCAGACTTGAAAGTAGCGACTGTGATCGCAAATATGTAAAACAGCAGAGAGAGGGAAACCAGAATATCAACTGATGCCGGTTGTCCGGAAAATATTAGATGCTTTTAGTAAATAATGATAACTAGATATTTGGAGAATAATAATATGATTTACAGAGTCAGCCTAGTTTCAGGAAAAGGAAATCATTTTTGATAAAGCAATTGGAGTTTGTGGAGGATGTTGATTGTGACATGGACAAATGAGAACCAATGGGAACGTTTTATTTGAATTTTCAGAAGACGTTTGACAAGTGAGTGAAGAACATTAGAATCCTTGTGTAAGGGGTGAATATACTACATGGATTGAGAATTGGATAATGGGGACAATGCAGAGAGTAAAGTCTTGCTCTGGACTGAAATTCATTGCTGACAGGGATCACACCGATCAGTGCTTGGAGCACTGCTGTTCACAAGGCAAAGAAATGATTTGAATCATAGCAACAAATGCAGACCTTTTTATTTTGCATTTATTAGAAGATGAGAGATTGGCAACTGCAGTTATTCAATAGGACCGATGTGCTCTTGGTCTTGAGTCATTAACACAATTTATATAGACCAGCAAGTAATCAGGAGAATGAATGGTATGTTTTCGTTCAGTATAAAATGATTCAAGTAAAGGAGGAAAGATATCTTCCTGTAGTTGTAGAGTGTTGCTGAGACAGTATTGGTGCACTGGTGACAGATTTTCTGTCTTTTGCAAGAAATGATTTAGTTGTAACTGAGAGTGCAAAGGAGATTCAAAAGACTAATTCCTGCTTATCAGGAGAGTGGGAGGGAAATGAATGTTTAATCTGTAGCACTGCGACAGAATAACAAGCGATTACATTTAAACTTGAGGATTATGGACTAACATTTCTTATGTCCAGAATACAGACGGTGATTTAGTGAGAAATTGCATTATCCCCATGATATGTAATTCCCAGTAGCACACGTACCAGTGTGGAGACCCCATGCTGGTTGAGAGGGAGCTCCAGGCTCTGAATGAATTCTCACTGGCTCAATGTGCAGTTAGTATGTGTCTCTGCACTGTTCATAAATCTATTAGCAGCCTTAATTCCTTACTCCTGAAATAGTTCGCCATTCCCAACAGGGTCTGACCTCTATAGGAGTACAATAATGTCTTCTCCGAGATAGAAGGCATTTCCTTGAGGCTTGGCACAAAACATTCACTTTTCGCCTTCACGTTCAGCAAGCGAAGTTAAAATGACACATATTTACCACGAGCAAAGGAACCAGGAGGAACAACATAGAGCAGTCTATATGTGTAGATTCTGCTTCACTCTTTGTCATGTTGTGGCATCAAATATATCTTCCTATTTCTGTGTACGTGTTTTGATAGGCTGAATGGACTCGTCCAGGTCACATGGATGCAGCTCAAGGACCTGACTTGTCTACTCCGGTTCCTGTTTAACATCTCGATGTGCTGACTACACTCCTTCCCTCCTTGTGTAATAGACAGGAGAGTCTGAATGGCCGATCTCAATTCTTGTCCAATAATTTCAATGGATTTAATAGTGTCCTTGTATTCGTTGAAACGACCTTGAGGTGCTGAGTGAGCTCCTCATATTTAACTGTGGAAATGAGCAATGTCTAGCAGGACTGTTACATGAATGCACTTTAACAGCACAGTTTAAATGGTATCCAGGAATCACACCCATTGCTGCACATGGACACAGATTGCTTCAGCGGCAGAGAGCTGAACATGATGTGATCTTCAGTGAACAACTTCACTACTGATAGTATAAAGCTGGAAAGGCGTTGAAGCAGCTGAAGAAAGCTACCTTGAGCATGCAGGCGGAGGTGTCCTGTGACTGAGATGATTGATCCTCACCAAACACAAATATCTTCCCTTGTGCTCTGAATGCATCTAGCCAGTCAGGAGTTTACACTTCATTCCCATTGCACTGAATTCTGTTCGTGTTCCTTGATACCATACTCAGTTAAATCCTGACTTGACAACAGGTCCAGTCACCCTTACCTTTAATTCATATATTTTATTCATGTCAATAGGTCACAGTGTGTATGCGAAAAGTGTTTCCTTCCCACAGAAGGTAGTGACGGTAGGGACTTCTCTATTCCAGAGATTTAGGGGAGATAGATCACTGAGATGTTTGGAAGGAGGGCACAATGAATATTTGAAGCATCAGAGAGTCGAGGGCTGCAGGGATTGGGCACAAAAGAGGAGTTGAAGTCTCGGCAGCTCAGCCATGATCTTATTGAAGGGAAAGAGAAGCTTGAAGGGGTTGAATGAACTATTCGTGTTTGGTATGTCTCTCATTCTTCTATTGGAAAGTTATTTTCCTGGAATTTCTGTTATTGAATGTTGCAGTCAGGGCGACTGATGGATTTTGTGAGCCAATTCTGGGTGAGTTATCGGAGCTGTATTCAAGTGACTCTGGGTCTACAAAATGACCAACAGATAAAGCCAGTTCTGTCAAGAGAGAGGAGCGGGCCATTTCACACCATCACCCACTCTTTCTTTCCCAGGAACAATTCGAAAGCCATACCAAACTGTGTGTGAGAGTCTTCAGGCACTAAGAGAAAGTGAGGATTGCAGATGCTGGAGATCAGAGTCGAGAGTGTAATCTTGGAAAAACACAGCAGGTCAGGCAGCATCCAAGGAGCAGCATAATCAAAGTTTCTAGCAGAAGCTTATTCTCAGAAACGTCGGTTCTCCTGCTCCTCGGATGCTACCTGGCCTGCTGTGCTTTTCCAGCACTGCACTCTCGAGTGTTCTGGCACTGAATGATCTCCTCTCTTTCTGTGCACCAGTTTATCGGAGTAAATGAACGCCAAATGCTCCTGTCTTGCAGGTTTGAGGGACTGAATGGAACATAGGGAAGTAGGACTGAGGAGTCGGAGTGTGTCATTAGACACTTTAAGCCTTCTCAACTAGGCAGTAAGATTGTGTCTAATCTGGATGTGGTCTCAGCCTCACTTCCATATCTGTAGTTCATTGCCCTTTAATGTCCAATATCTAACGACCATAGCTTGACTAAATGCAAACACACAGGCACCACAAACTTCTGGGGAAGAGCATTCCCAGTCAAAAAACCCTTTGTGCATTTCTCCTCAACGGTGTTCAGACTGGAGTTGGACGGACCATTGTTTCATTTTCTAGTCCCGCTCCTCCATTGATCATGATAAATTTTAAATGTAACCAGGTTGGTGGTATGACCAATGATATAGGTCTTAGGCTAGGTCAGGTTCTTTGCTGGGAACAAGTCAGTTCGATATCTTACATTTGTAAAAATAATTCACTAAAGCAACGTTACCCAAAGCTAAGATGGAAAAATACATGGCAAACAGTTTTGACTAATATGTACATTAATATTTATCTTTCAATGGATACTAAGATGCAGTTTATGTATATACCCAGACACACACACACACTAAGACACAAGCAGTGTCATACACATACCTAAAGACAAGCAGGAAAAAAACTCTGCAAAATATGAGCTCGAAAGAGCTTTGACCAAGAAATAGTTAAGCTCAAAACAATAGTAAAATAATTAAAATATTTTTTCTGCGTCTGAGGTTATTCTGCTAACACAAGCAGGATTCGTTCTCGGAATAGTCGGATTTGCCTGAACTCCCTTTGATTTTAGGCAGTGGGGAGATGCCAATGATTCCTCAACAGTAATCCTACATGAATGGTAAAGAGGACTGACCGGTCTTCACCTCTCATACATTGCTGTGAGGAGGACCAAGGAAAGAGATGGAGCAATAAGCAATGGTTCTCCAGCATGTTGCATTTTCCCTGTCTCCGAACAGAAATATACAATAATGTTATCTGACGAACAAACTGAACCACGTGAGGCCTCCTTGAACATTCTCGGAACTGTAATACTCCGTCCCTGTTCTCTGCTCCAGGTAGGAGTTTTAATGAAGATGCGTTTGTATGTGTCATCATATTTTTGTCCAATAAAGTCATGTCTTCCTAGAATTTATTTTGTTTTACTATGAGAAGCGTATATAACATAAACATGCTGTGTTCTTAAATTTGAATTCTCAGTTCTACACCCCCATATCAGAGAAAATGTCCATAGGCTATGCACCAGATACACTCTCCTCAATATCTTATATGGTCCAATAGGAACGCCTCTCATTCTCATTCCTGAAGTGCTTTCGCCCTTCAGAGGTTTATAACATCATGAGGAGCAAGGAAATGGTGAAGATCCAAGAACATTTTCCTCGGTTAGGGTAGTCCAAAACTAGAGCACATAGATTGAAGGTGAGTGGAGAAAGATTTACAAGGGGCAAAATGGTAACTTTTCACAGAGTGTATGGAATGAACTGCCAGAGGAAATGTTGGATGCTGGGACAGCAACAGTATTTAAAAGCCATTTGAATGAAGCCATGTGAGTGAACACGAAGATTTTATGGGATATGGGCGTGGGTGACAGCTCCATCATCTCTCCGATCTCAACATCTGTGTCATCATTCAGTGACGGAGGATATATATGATGGATGAGAGCAATAGGCCCGTTGGGAACATCAGGCAGCAGGCGAACAGAGTGATGGAGCAACACTTGCCTTGACTGAACGGCTCAGAGTGAACCCTCCAGGACACACAGTAACACTAAGTCCAGTATTCCCTCTGTATTTCAGTAACATACTGCCTGCCATTTTGCCTGGAAGAAAATTACAGGTTATAAATGACGTTAAATCCCACTAGGTAAAAACAATGACTGCAGATGCTGGAAACCAGAGTCTAGATTAAGGTGGTGCTGGAAAAGCACAGCAGTTCAGGCAGCATCCGAGGAGCAGTAAAATCAACATTTTGGCCAAAAGCCAAATCCCACGTTAAATCCCACCTGCCAAACTTTTATCCATTGATTAACCTGTCAATATCTATTTGAAGACTCTACAACTCCCATTGATAAATTAATTTCCTGCTTATCTTAGTTCCATTGGCAAACTTGGTTACAATACATTTGTTCCGCTCGCCTAGATCATTGATATAGATTTTCAATAGCTGAGGACACTGCACTGGTCACTGTGTAACCCTACTGGTTACATTCTTTTAAACTGATTAAATCTGATTTATCCGGACTGCCTGCTTTCTACCTGATAACCAGCCCTTCCCCATTCCTGTGTAACACACTCGAAGGCTGAATGAGGACGAGGAACATCAGTTAGCAATCCAGCCCCTCCAGTCTGCTCCATTATTGAAATGCAATCATGGCTAATGTCAGCCTGCTCCACTATTAAATACAAACATAACTGATGTCAGCCTGCTCCACCATTGAATATAATCATGTCTGATATCAGCCTGCTACATCATTGAATACAGTCATGGCTGATGTCAGCCTGCTCCACCATTGAATACAATCATGTCTGATGTCAGCCTGCTCCACCATTGAATAAAATCATATCTGATATCAGTCTGCTCCACCATTGAATGCAATCATGGCTGATGTCATCTCGGTCTCAGTCCCTTTTTCCGGCCCACTCTCCATATCCCTTCAATTACTCAATATCCCAGCATCCACTGCACTCTGGAACAGTGAATGACACAGATTTACAATCCTTTGAGAGAAGTTTTCTTATAACAGTTTTAATTCCTTTCCACTTATCCTGAAACTATGATCTCTTGTTGTAGATTGCCCCACATGAGGAAATACCCAATGCACATCGACATTATTAATCAACTTTAGCAGTGTCCAGACCGCAGAGATATCTCCTCCCATTTTTCTAAACTATAGAGATAGTAGACCTGAATTGCTTAATCTCTCTTCAGTGGGCAAACTCCTTATCTCTGGAATCAATCCATTAAACCTTGTCTGAACTGCCTCCATGGTAATTACATCTCTCCTGCAGCGAGGACACCAAAACTGTACACACGACTCAAATGCGATCTCACAATTGCCTGGCATTATTGCAGCAATACCTCCCTCGCTTTATAATCTATTCTTTCAGAAATAAATTGCAAATTTGCAGTTGCCTTTCTCATTTTCTGCTATGCCAGCGTCTGTGTTTTTTTTTGCGATATGGATGAGGATACCAGGTCCCTCTGTACCTAAGCACTCTGTAGTTTCCCTCTGTTTGGATAGTAAGTTGCCTTTCTGTTACACTGACCAAAACGGCCTCATACTTTTCATTGTTTCGTTTCATCCGCCAAATAATGGCCCAACCTATCGTTAACCATTCATTACAATTTCTCACCTAAGTTAGTGTCTTCTGAAAAACTGATTATATCCTGTCTACCCCCTCAAAAAAGTGATAGTAGTGATTGCTAATAGGTGGGGCCTGGGAACTAAGCCCTAGGGTATTTTTGGAAACAGAAAATGAACCAGTTATTCCATCTCAATGCAATTCTTCGTTTCGCCAATCCTATGTCCAAGCGAATAAATTACTTCTAACTAAATGTGATCATATTCTGCAGATTAATCTTTTGTGCGCACTTTATTCAATGTCTTCTGCAAGTCCAGATTTTACATCTCTAGGATCCCGATTATGCAGCTTGCTTTTCACGTTCTTAAAGACTCAAACAAATAATGAAACTACGATTCATCCTTTGTAAAATTATGTTGATTCTGATGGATTGTGGCTTGCCTCTGCAAATGTCATTTCATTAATTCCTGAATAATCGATTTTAACTATTTTCTTAAATTCCGGCAATTTTCTTACTTCTTTATAGTCCATCGTGAAGGTGATAAACTTGAATTCTCATCTCCCTATATTCTCTTCGTTCCATCCAATCCTGTATAATTGACACATGGTGTGAAATGACCTACTCTGGTTGCTGTGTAAGAGGCATGAGTGTCTGCATGGACTCAGTTTCTTCCTTGTGCACAAAATCAATTGCCTGATTTAAAAACAAAATCAAAACAAAACATAGATTAAACCGAGTTGAACCAAGGCAAATTAAATTAAATTACATGAAGTTACAACACCCAAGCACGATCCGACCGAGGCTCCCCATCACTGTAGCATGAGTTGCCATGCCTGTATTTGTTCAGACATCTTCCTTTCAGAGGCCCCTGGGCCACCAGACACAGCCCTCACTGTTACACAAATGCCCTCACCAATATAGCTAATAAAACCTTGTCTATATTGTTGAAATAGGGCCGCCACGTGCGATAAAAAGTTCCATTTTCTGGTGCCCATACTCAGAAGAAAGTGGAGTGGGCTCCATAACTAACCTACACCACGATGAGAGTCCTGGGAGGTTTCCTGGAACCCAGTTTATCAGAATGTTCTTCCTCGTACAAAATGAAAGAATACTAAACTATTTCTTCCCATGCAAGTCCAAAGAGGGAAGGTTCAGCGAACCCAAGAGGAGGGACACCAGATAATGCTTTGACCTTGGTTCGCAAGACCCCTTCCAAAAGACTTACTATAGTGCACCAATACCTACGAAGCTTGTGGCATGATCACAAGCAATACGTACCAACATCTATTGTACATTTGGGGCACATTGGGGACGCTCCTGTCTTAAATTTGACAAGCTGCTCCGGAGTCAATAAAACCCTGTGGAGTACCTTCAACTGCATAGCCTATGCCCTATTGCAAATTGAAATCGTCCTTTCGTTCTCCCAAATATTTTCCCAATCCTCTGGTGAGATCTTCACCCACAATTCCTGTGCCCAGATTCCATACAGCCGCTCTATATCCTTTCAGACACTAACTCTTAATAAATGATAGAGGGTGCTGACCGAGAGAGCACCCGTGGACCAGAGCACTCTTCTCGCCATTTCCGACTTATAGGGGCTAACCATTAATGTAGTCTTTCTTTCTGCATAAAATTCCTCCTTTGAAAGTAACGAAAAAGACTCCTGCAATATAACTCATATTTCTGGCTCAGCTGCTCGAAAGCCATCCTCACCACCACGTCAAATAATTCTCACAAACAGGAAACTCTTCTGGACTCCCAGAGCCAAAAGCCAGAATCCATCAATCCCAGCTGGAATCCTACCAATCTTCCAACGGGAGTAAAAGGGGAAGTTTTTTTCTGTAAATTGTCCTCACTTTGTCATATCATTTTCCAGTCTTTAACTATGTTAACGACAATTGGATTTCTGCAATGGTCCACAACAGTCCTCGTCTTGTCCATGAACAACAGATTAATGAGGGGACCTTTTGCCTGGAATTCCTCAATCTCCAGCCAAACTGACCGCGGATTTTTGCAAGCCCAATCAGCCATATATGATTGCAGGGAACTGAGTTGGTATTTCTTAAAGTCCAGAAAATTCACACCCCTCATCTCCTGCAGAAGCTGCAATTTGGCGAGCTTCATAAGAGGTCATCTGTGATGCCAGATAAAAGAGCTGAACCAACTGTAAAGCCTCCATAGCATCTGCCTGGAGGACTATTCGCATGGGATTGAAGAAACGAGGAAGTACATTCATTTTAACCGGGAGGTATTCTAACCAACCTGGATATTGGAATATCTTCCCAGTGCCGAAGGTCCTGCCTTATCTTCTCGAGCATCTGCACGAAGTTTGTTTTATATAATTGACCGAAGGCCGGTCTGACAAAAATGCCTAATGAGAGGAAGCCTCCTTGTGACCATCTGAAAGGGAGTCGGATTGCAACCCCATGAACAGGTACTCGAATAACACCCCCAATAGGCATGGCCAGCGATTTCATAAAATTGGTGTTATACCCCGAGAAAGATCCAAATAAATCAATCACTTCTATTAAATGGGGCAAAGATATCATCTGGTTCGTTAGAAAGAGAAAAACATTATCTGTGTAAAGGATGATGTTATGCCTTCCAGACCCTATCTCCAGGACAGTTATATTGGGGCCCCTCTGGATGGCATCTGCTAATGGCTCAATCACCAATACAAATAATAACGGTGAAAGGAGCACCCTTGTCGGCCGCCTCTGCCGATGCTAAAATTATACCATTAGACCATGTACCATTAGTGAGAACTGCTGCTGCTTTACAGTATAATTCTGCCATCCACCAGGCAAAAACAACTCCAAGGCCAAACTGTTTCAAGACATAAAAAAAAAAGTACGGCCACTACACCCAATCCATGCTTTGCCAGGAATCGACCTTGCTGGCACACCTGGACCATATTTAGCACTCTCCAAATTTTATTAGGGGACCTGCAACTCCTAATAAAACGTGTCTGGTCCTCTTTCACAATGAAGGACAAGATCTTCTCCAGCCTCAACGCCAGTATTTTCGACAAAATTTTAAATTCCAAGTTTAATAACGGTATAGACCTATACGAACAGGCAATCCTCTGGGGCTTTCCCTCTCTTGAGAATAAGAGAAATGTTTGCTTCTCTCTGAGATGATGGGAGGCATGAAGAATGTCTACTTGAAGAATTGAATATATCCAACATTGTCCCAGTCGTCATGTCAACGAACTCCTTATAAATCTCACTCCACAAGCCATCTGGGCCGATCGGTTTGTCACTCTGGAGCTGCGTTACCGCATCCTGTATCTCTTGGATGTCACAGGGACATACAAAAGAGACTCCTGCTCTGAAGTTATATCTGGGATGTCCAGGGTCTTAAAAATGACTCAGTTTTCACCAATCTGTCCGCACAATCCCCTGATTGGAGCAACCCAGTGGAGAACTTTCTAAATGCTGCATTAACCCTTTTGGGAGCGCATGTTATAATACCAGCACCCTCTCTTATAGATGTAATAGATTGGAGGCACTTTTCTTTCTGGCCAAGTGCGCCAAGTAACTTCTCAGTTTAGCTCCATACTCGAAAACATCTGTTTCACAAAGGAAATCTCCCTCATTGCTGTCTCAGTGAGCGCAGGGTTCAGAGTAGCCTGGAGTGCTGTAATCTGCTGCAACTTAGTTACAGACAGTCTGTCAAAGTATGCTGTCTCAGCTGCCTTCATTTAAGCCTTAAGCATACGCAACTGCTGTCCCTTCTGCCCCTTCCGAGTCACCGAGTAAGAAATAATCAAACCCCTTGCATAGGCCTTGGCTGTCTTCCAGAACACCGACGGATTACTTGCCGTACCCAACTTAATGTCCCAATAAAAACTTAAATTCCCGCGAAAAGTGCTAAATGAATTTGCTATCTTTCAGGAGGCAAGCATCCGTGCGCCAGTGCTGCGATCCTGTCCCATCGTCATCGGCCTTACCATTCACATACACTGCTGCATGATCAGGATTTTGCAGGGCAGCATCGAATTTAAAAAGTCCAATGGGGCAAAACATATGTCAATCCTGGTATAGCACTTACGAGGGTTAGAAAAAAGGTGAAGTCTCTACCTTCAGGGTGAAGGCATCTCAAACATCCACCAACGCAGCTCCTTGTTCACATCCACCAGCTGCCTTGATGGCGGGGAAATACCCGTGAGACCCCTTGACATCCTATCCTCTTCGGGGTCCATAAGTCGGTTCAAGTCTCCCCTTTAATTGTACAATGTTCACCAATGGTCATCAACCTGGCGAGCGCATCCATTAGAAATTTGAGCGGGTGTGCAGGGGCAATATTATACAATATCCCATGTTCCTCTGCATGTATTAACGCTTTTAGGATCAGAAACTACTCATGTTCGTCCTTAACTTGGTCAAACAGCTGAAATGGAAAGTTTGTATGAATGAGTGAAGCTATTCCTCTACTTTTCGAATTAAATGATGAAATAAACACCAGGCCGAACCTTCCCTACTGTAACTTTAAGTGCCCCTTAGCAGTTAGATGTGTTTCTGGTAGCAAGGCTACATTGACCACTTCCTTTCTGAGGCTTGAAAGTTTTTTTTTTCTCTTAATCGACGAGTGACTCTCCTGAAGGTTTCACGTGCACAATTTAAATGAGCGGTTAGCCGTAGCCATCCGAAGCAGCCCATAACCCCCTAGGAGCAGAACTCCATTTATAGCGCATCAAGTGAAAATAGTGAACAGTTCATTCCATCGTTGAAAATATAACTACAATAACAACCAAATCAAAACTTCTAACAACTATTTTTGAAATCAATCAGCATATAAAACAAATAAATGGAGACATTCTCCCTTCCTGCAGAGGGTGTTCATATTACCCATTAATCCCCCATGGCTCCTCCTAGCTGAAGCCACTACCCAAACCCAGGCAAAACAAAGATTAAAAAAAGTTGCAGCGTCTTACAACAAGAAAATTGAAAGTGTGCACTCCCATACATAGTTCGACCTGAGGCAGTCCCGGTGAAACAAAACGCAACCACACACACCATCCCCAAACCCCCTTTCTCAATCCCATCTATGTGAGAGAAATGAAAAGCAAATGATAGGAAAACAAAGGATATTGGGAATGGAGGAAAAAAGGAGAAGAGAGAGAAAAGGGAAAAATGGGATTTCCACATACTAAAAAAAAGCAGGTAACCCAGGCAAACCCTAGAGAAATCAAAGAGAACAGTTATACATATTGTTTGAACCAGCCAGTCTATTTAAATGTATAAAGGAAGTCCTTTGAGTTTTCCGGTGAGTCAAAATTAAACACAGACCCTCCATGGTTGAAACATAATATTACCAGATATCTTACCAGAATATTGACATCCCTCAGGCTCCTTTTTACCTTATCAAAGGCCTGCCTCTTGCGATCACAGCCATAGAAAGGTCATCGAAAAACATAATTCGTGATCCTTTGTAGGTCAGAGTCTATGGATCCTTCCCCTGAGCTCGAGAAGCTTACAGCACGTTTTTTTTTCTCTATCGTGCTGGACTTGCACTTGCACTGGGTGGGAGTGCTGGTCTGATCCGGTCTTCCACACTGCGACCCGATGGGCCCATTCGACCCGCACCCAGTCTGCCCTGATTTCCAGCTTCATAAATTCTATGAGCCATTGCTCCAAGAAGCTGATGAGCTGGCCTTCTTCTCGTTCCGGCAGCCCGACCAGGCTGATGTTCTTCTGACGGCCCCGATTTTCGAGATCATTGACCTACTCTACTAAGGCCCTTACCTACCATTCCAGGGCTTTGACCCGACCCACCGAGGATTCTGTCGTGGTTTCCATAGCTGCGGTCCGCAGTTCTACCTCGACGATGCGCAGCCCGAGATGCTGAGTCTCCTGGACCTACTTCTGCAGCTTGGCTGAGGTCGGTTCCAGCCTGGTTCAGGTCTCCTCAATCGTTGAAACAATGTTCTCTCGCAGGCACTAAACTCCGAGACCAGGCTCTACTCCACAGATAAGTCCCCTGGGGCGTTCGCAGAGGCCGACGTCACAGCCGAGGACATATCCATTGCTGCAGTGCCCTGCTAGTTGTAATCCTCGTGGTCCCTTTTCCTTCGTCATTTTCCTTACTCACTTCAAAAGGCATAGAGGAATACCGGGGAACAAACACGACTCATATTACAACAATAGGGAAGAAAGAGAGGGTGAATGCATCACTTTGTCTTGATTCTGGGGCAGAGATCAGCAGGGCAGGCCGACTGGATCTCCGCCATCTTGGATCGCACGTGAATAATTAATGTTAACAAGCATTTTTTGGAAATGGTTTGCAGATGTTGCTTAGATAAAAACAATGACTGCAGATGCTTGAAACCAGAGTTTAGATTAGAGTGGTGCTGGAAAAGCACAGCAGTTCTGGCAGTATCTGAGGAGCAGTAAAATCAACGTTTTGGGCAAAAGCCCTTCATCAGGAATGCATCAGAAGATGTTTCTTGTAGGGGGAGACAGTGGAGGACTATTCGATGTGATATAGTTAGACATTCAGGTGGATGTTTAAGTGTTCACCAAGTGAATAGTAAATAAAATTGAACCAACGTGGTTCGAGGCGACTTTTGGAAATGGAAGGTTATAAGTGAAGTTGGCCTTCATTTAACAGAAATTGGAATTTCGAAGTAAAGGCGTTCTGCACAAACTGCATGCAGTGTGGATGAGATTATACTTGTGTTCTGTACTGTTTCAAAGAATGAGAGGTGATCTCAGGGAAACTTAGAAAATTCACCCACAGCAGACTGGCTAACACAGGGGCATGGAGAAGTGCAGCAGGCAAAGTTAGGGGGAACCCAAAATGTTCTACAAAGATATCAAGCTGAACAGAATAACCAGGGAAAAATTAGGATCCATTTCAAAACCAAGTGGGTAATCAGCATGTGAAACTGGGGATCATTGAAAGCCTGTGACATGAGAGCTTCACATCTGTTTTAGTTGGGAGAAAGAAGATTCAGGTACAGAATTCAAGAAGATGGACTGGGAAACTCTCGAACTGATTGATATAAGATGCAAGTTGGGATTAATGGTTTTGGATGATGTAAAGTCCAGATAGGTTGTATCGTAGGATGCTGTTGAAGACAAGAGAGGAAATGTCCTGACCTAAATGCTTAAGTCGAATCTGCCCACACAAGGGAGGTACTAGAGAACTGGAGAACATCTATGTTGTCCCAAGTTACTGGAAAAGTGGTACAGATAGACCAGTGTCTGGTGGTGTACCACAACGAGCAGTGCAGTGTATCTAATTATTTGTGGTATTCATAAATGATGTAAATGTGAATGTGGAGGGGCTGGTGGTGGTGGGGGGAGGTTGGGGGCTGAGTGTAATAATTAATTTTGTGTTTGAAACAGAGATTGGTCAGGTGGTTGGCTGTGAGGAGGAAGGCCTTGCGTTACAGGAAGATACTGGTGGAATGGTCAGATGGTCAGATCACTGGCAGATGGAATGGAACCCTAATAAATATGCGGTGATGCACTTTGGAAGAAGGAGCCAGACATGGAAGAATTCAATGAATAGCAGAACACTAGGAAGGTCAGAGGGTGTTTCTCCACACATCCATGAATGTGACTGGACAATGCAATAGCCATTTCTGAAATCACACGGGTCTGTAGGGATAGTGTTCATTCATCGAGGCGATATAATATGAGTTAAACATGCCAATGGTTAGGCCATAGATAGAATATTGTGGGCAGTTCTGGCAGTCACATTGCAAGAAGGGCTTTGGTTTCTCAGTAACATCAGAAGCTATTGGGGTCTCCACAGAGTTGAAAGCTTCAATTTAATTCTCCAGGCTGCAACTCTCTCTAAATTTTCACTTGATTTGTTTTCTCTCCTCGATTGGAGAACTGCATCTGAGAATCTGTGTCTGATCTTTCCTTTTTGTCAAGTACATCTTTATGGGATATTACTGTATCAGAACACTTAATTATTAATAGCGTCTAGGCCAACGCCTTCAAATATTTTTGAGGAGCTCTGCTGTCATTCATAACACGTGATTCCTTCTCTTCCTGTGAATTTGGTTGGAGGCACTAAATGGGCTATCTCTACACTTCTCCAATAATTTCATTGAGCTAAATGACTTCCTCATATTCCTGTGAAGCTAAAGTGAGGCGCTGAATAATCTCTTCCTTTTAACTGTGGAAATGTGAAGTGTCCAGTAGCACTGTTACATGAATATTATCAATACTTCCAACAGCACAAGCCTGAATGTTGTCTAGGTCTTGATGCACATGTTGACAGACTAGTTCAGGAGCTGAAGGGGGGCATTTTTCCTGAATATTGTGTGATCTTCAGTGAACACCCCCACTTCTAATCTTATGATGGGGACAAGACATTTATAAAGCAGCTGAAGATATTTGTGCTGAGGAAGCTACCTTGAGGATCTTTTGCAAACATGTCCAAGACTTCATGGATTTTTGTACACAAACCACAATCATTATGCTTTATGCTTAAAATCACTCAAACGGGGGAAGTTTGCAACTCATACCCATTAAGTGCAATCTTGCTCAGGCTCCTTGAGACCAACATCAGTTAAATTCTGCCTTGGTGTCAGGGCTGGCCACTCTTCCTTGAGCCCTTGTGTTCACGTCTTTTGCTCGTATCAATAGGTCACAGTGTGGGAGCAGGGAGTGATTTTTGACCACTCAGAGGTGAGGGCTGTGAAGAATTGGACATGAAAGAGGATATTAGACCTTATGATCTTATTGTGGATGAAGACATGCTTGCGGGGGGGTGGGGTGGGGTGGATAAATGACATACCCCTGTTTAGTGGTGTCCTCACATTCTATTATTAGAATGTAGAGGGTGTTATTTTCCTGGACGCTCTGTTATTGCATTTTGCCAGATTGTCTTGATGATCTCTGGTTGAGGTATGTGGAATGAATTGACAGTGAAACTGTGTCTACAATATGACCAACAAATGAAGCATAAGTTGTAGGGAGGGGTGAACGACCTCTTTCCTACCAGCCTGGATTTTCCAATTACAATTTCCAAACCAGCCCAAATTGTGTGTGACAGTTTTGAGGGGCTGAATGATCTCTGTTTCTGTGCACCAGGGTATAGCAGGAAGTAGCCTCTAACTGCTCCTGTCTAACAGGTTTGAGGGTATGAATGGAACACAGAAACACGGGACTTAGGAGCAGGAGTGGGTCATTATACACTTTGATCCTTCTCCAGCAGGCACTAAGAATGTGGCTGATCGGGTTGTGGAATCAGACCTACTTTCCTGTCTGTATCCCATTATCCATGGCTCATTTCTCTGTCAAATATTTAACTAACTCAGCTTTGAATCAATGTAAACAATGAGGCATCTCAAACTTGTGGGGAAGAGAATTCCCACATGAAATGCCTGTTTAGTATATCTCCTCATCCCAGTTGTAGCGTCATGTAGCATGCAAGTTTTTTCCGTGCTGACCAGACATCCTAATCTGATCGAGTCTGATTTGTCAGCATTTGGCTCATATTCCTCTAAATATCCTTATTCAGACCCATAAAGATGCCAGACCCCACCAATTCCTCTGGCAGATAATCCCAAATGCACACCTCCCTCTGTATGAAACCATTGCCTTGAAGTTCCATCTAACATATTTCCCCTTGCACCTTAAACCTATGCCCTCTAGTTTTCGAATCCCCTATTCTGGGAAATAGACCTTGTCTATTTACAAAATCCACGTCCTTTATGATTTTATAAATCTCTATAGGGTCAGCCCGAAGTCCGTGATTCTACAGGGATAACTACTTTAGCCTATTCAGTCTCTGCTTAAGGCTCAAACGCTCCAAATCTGGCAACATCCTTGTAAATCTTTTCTGAACCCTTTCAAGTTTCACAACAACCTTCGTCCAGCAGGGAGATCAGAACTGCACACAGTATTCCAAAATGTGACCTCACTCACATCCTGTACAGCAGTAACATGACATGACAACTCAAAAACTCAATGCTCTGACCAATGAAGGCAAACATGCCAAACACTATCCTGTTCACCTTTAAGGAGCGTTGCATCTACATCTCTCTCTCTCTCTCTCGTTGCTCACCAACATCCTCCAAGGCATTTCCATTAAGTACCCCGATTTGCTTTCCAAAATGCAGCATTTCCCATTTCTCTGAATTCAACACCATCTGCCACTCGTCAGCCCATTGCCCCATCTGATCGAGGTCTCATTGCACTCTGAGATAATTTTCTTCATTACCAACAACACCAACCATTTTAGTGTAATCTGCAAACTTGCTACCATTGCCACCTATGTCTCATCCACATCATTTATATAAATGACGAAAAGCAGTGGGCTCAGCACTGATCCTTGTGGCACACAGGCCTCCAGACTGAAAAGCAATCGTCCACCAACCACTGTCGCATCCCTTCAATCTAATTTTGTATTCAATTGGCTTGGGTGCATTGTTTTCCATGTGACCTAACCTTACTAACTTGCCTAATATGCAGAATCTTGTCGAAGAATTGCTCCAGTCTGTATGGAAAGCATCCGCAACACTGCCTTCATCAATCTGATTTGTCACCTCTTTAACAGACTCAGTCAAATTAGTGTGACACGACTTCTCATGCAAAAAGCGATGGTGACTATCCCAAATCATATAGAGAGCTGACCACTCCCCTTTCATTATGCCTTTAATCACAAAACCGCTTAATCTCTATACCAAACCAATCACCTTGGAACTGGGAGCTATTTACGACCCCTCTGAAAAAAAATTCAAGGACACAGTATATTTGAGAAAAGGAAGCTTTTAGAGAAAAGGGACCAGCTTTGTGACACTGTGCACAGTGGTGCTCCACAGGGACTTGTGCTCAATCCATTTTTGTTTGACATTTAGACAAATGATTCAGATGAGAATTGTAGAAGGCGTGGTTAGAAAACTGTGGATGAAACCAAGTTTGGCTATATAGTGGACAATGAAGATTACACAGGGGCCTCGATCAAATGGCTTGATGAATCTTAGAGTTGTACAGCACAAAAACAAACACTATTGACCAGCACGTCCATGTCAACCTGATTTCGGAAATTAATCGTGCCTTACTTGGGGTGGTGCAGTGGCTCACTGCAGTGCTACTGCCTCACAGTACCAGGCATCTGGGTTTGATTGCTGGCTCAGCTGACTGACTTGTGTGCATTTTGTACATTCTCGCTGTGTCTGCGTGGGTTATCTCCCACAGTCCAATATTGTGCAAGTTCTGTGAATAGGCCATGCAAAGATGCACATAATGTCAGGTGCATTCTTTCAGGGTAAATGTGGTGAGATTGTCATGGGTGGGTAACTCTTCAGAGGATTGGTGTGGACTTGTGCTAATCTAATCTATTTGCCAATAATTGGCCCATATTACTCGAAAACCTTCCTATTAATATACCCATCTGCGTGTTTTTAAATGCTGTAATTATACCAACCTCCACCACTACGTCCAACAGTTCATTTCCACTTTTTGAGTGAAAACGTTGCCTCGTGGCCACTTTAAAATCTTTCCCCTCTCACATTGAATCTATGCCTACCAATTTTGGACTTCCAAACATGGGGAAAAGATCTTGACCCACTATCCATGCACTTCATGAATTTATAAACCTCTGGAAAGTGCAAATGTGCCTCCCACCCAGGGTCTGTGCTTCCGGGGCTTTAATTCTGAAATTCAATACTGACACCTTTTCCATCGTGATCAAACCACAATTTTGAAATCATTTTAGTCAACACGCTCAGACATATTATAAAACACCTCTAGTAGGATTTGAACATAGACCTTTGGGTCCAGAGACAGGGACACTACCATAAACCCACTATAGACCCAAAAGTCATAACATTATTCTCCTGTGTGTTTGTTCATCAGCCTGTTCTGACACGCTGCACCAGAATCTAGACAATCTGGTCTCGAGCTTGGGACATTACCAGACAAGTTCAGGAATTGGAATGGAATCCAGAGCTCTGCCTCAGAGGCAGAGATACTACCGACTACACAAGATCTAAACCATGCTGAAACCTTTAACTTTAAATGTCAGCTTTCAGATCGGTATGGATCCATTGAAATCTGGTTCACTTTACTGAATTACCCAGTTAGAATAATAATGTTGTTAAAAATGCAAGGTATTTGCCTCAACTGTAGGATATCGAGTTTATGTGCTCTGCCTTCGAGATAAACTATGAACATCTTTAAACACTTGGCTATTATTTAATGTTGATAAATGCAAGGTATTGTACTTTGGTAAAACAAACTAATTAAACAATTATACAATTAAATGTTGATCCATTGGTAGTGTTGTAGAACAGAGCAACCTCGGGTTTCAGACATAATTCTTTGAAGTTTGCTTCATATGTAGACAGGGTGGTTATGAAGGTGTTGACCGTGTTGGCCTTCATTATAGAGACATAGAGTCAGAGAGATGTACTGCACGGAAACAGGCCCTCTGGTATAACTTGTCCATGTCGACCAGATACCCTAAGCTACTCTTGTCAATTTTGCCAACTCTTGTCCATATCCCTCTAAACTCTTCCTATGAATATACTCATCCAGATATCTTTAAAGTACTTTAATTTGATCAGCTTCTGGCAACTCATTCCATACACATACAACCCTCTATGCATAACAATTGCCCCTGAGGTCCCTTTCAAATGTTTCCCCTCTCATCCTACACCTATGCTGTCTAGTTGTGGACTCGCCCACCCAGGGGAAAAGACATTGTCTATTTACCCCATGCATGCCTCTCATGATTTTATAAACCTCTGTAATTCACCTTTCAGTCTATAATGATTCAGACAAAACAACACCAGCCTATCCCAGTTCTCCCTACAGCTCAAATCCTCAGCTCTGGCAACATCCTTGAACCCTTCCAAGTTTCACACCATCTTTCCGATAGGAATGAGACAAGGATTGTACGCATTATTCCAAAAGTGGCCTAACCAATGTCCTGGACAGCTGCAAAATGACCTCCCAACTCTTGTACTCAGTGGTGTGACCAATAAAGGAAAGCATATTAACCACCTACATCACTATCCTATCTACTGCAACTCTACTTTCAAGGAAATATGAACGTGTACTGCAAGGTATCTTTGTTCAGCAACACTCTCCAGGACTTTATCATTAAGTGTGTAAGTCCTGCTCTGATTTGCTATTCCAAAATGAAGCACCTCGATTTTTCTAAATCTACCTCCATCTGCCACTCCTCAGTCCATGGGCCCACCTCATCTAGATTCCATTTTACTCAGTGATAACGTTCTTAACTGTTCACTACACCTCCAATTTGGGTGTCATCTGCAAATTTACTAGCTATATCTCCTATATTCACATCAAAACTGTTTATATAAATGACGAATAGCTGTGGACAGTCCTTTGAGTACAGGAGTTGGGGCGGTATGTTCTGGTTGAACAGGAGTTTCGTGAGGCATGTCCTAGAGGACTGTGTGCAGTTCTGGTCGCCCTGTTACATAGAGAATATTATAAAGTTCGGGAGAGTTCAGAAGAGGCTTATCAGGATGTTGCTGGAAATGGAGTGTTTGAATTATAAGGACAGCCTCAACAGACTCAGGCATTTTCTACTGGAGCGTAGGAGGCTGAGAGGTAACCTTGTCGAGGTTTATAATATCATGAAAGTTATTAATAATGTTGAATATTAGGTCTCTTTTCCCTCGACTGGGGAATTGTTTTAAGATAGGAGGATGAAGTTTCTTAAAAACATAGCGTCATAGAGCTGTATAGCGTGGAAACAGACCTTTTGGTCCAACGTGTCCATGCCAAACAGATAGCAAAAATTATTCTCACGCCAGTTTCCGGCATTTGGTCAATTCCGTCTAAACATTTCCCATTAATCTGTCTATCCAGATGCCTATTAAATGTTGTAATTGTGCCAGCCTCAATACCTTCCTCTGGCAGTTGATTACACACGGACAATCGTCTACATGAAGATGTTGTCCGTAAGAGCCCTTTTTTCTTTCCATCCCACCTTAAACCTTTGCCACCTAGTTTTTTTTACTCCTCTACCCTTGGGAAAAGACCTTGGCTGTTCACTCTATCTGTTGCACCCAAGATTTTACTAACCTCTAACATCAACCCTTAACCTCTCATCCTCCATGGAAAACAGGTTCAGCCAATCCAGCCTCTCCCTCTAATTCAAACCCTCCAACCATGGCAAAATCAGTCTTGAACCCTTTCAAGTTTCAAAACATCCTTCCTAAGAGCAGGGAGATCAGAATTGCATACAGTATTCCATAAGTGGCCGAACCAAAGTCCTGCACAGTAGCAATCCAGTCTCCTAACGCATATACACAATGCACCGACCAATAACATATCAAATACTTTCTTCACTGTACTATCTACGTGCATATCCACTTTCAAGGAACTATAAACCTGTGCTCTGAGGTCATTTTGTTCAGCAACACTCCCCACTAAGTGCATAAGTCCTACCCAGATATGCCTTTCCAATATGCAGCATCTCACAATTATCTAAATTAAACTCTGTCTGCAATTCCTCGGTCCATTGGCCCATCTGATTAAGATCCCGTCGTAATCTGAGGTAACATTCTTTGCTGGCCAGTACACCTCCAATTTTCGTGTTAGTTACAAACTTACTAACTGTCCTATGTTTATAAAGTAATCATTTATATTAATGACGAAATGTAGCGGACCCAGCACCGATCCGTGTGGCACTCCACTGGACACAGGCCTCCAGTCTGCAAAACCAGCCTCCACCACCACCCTCTGTCTTCTACCTTTGAGCCAGTTCTGTATCCAACTAACTAATTCTCCCTGTATTCCATGTGATCTAACCTTGCTAACCAGTCTCCATGGGGAACTATGTCGAATCCCTGTCTGAAGTCCATATAGATCACATCCAGCGTTCTGCCATCATCAAACCTGTCTGTTACTTCGCAACAAAAATATATCAAATTAGCGAGACATGATTATCCATGCGCAACCCCATTTCACTATTCAGAATGAATTTCCTGAGGAAGTGATGGATTTGGGGTAAAGTTATAGTTTTTAAAACACATTTGGTTAAGTCCAAGAATAAGAGAACACTTGGACAAATCTGGTCCCAGCGCAGGCAGGTGGGAATGATTTAGCTTGGGATGATTGTCAGCATGGACTGTATGGGCTGATACGCCTGTATGCAAATATCCTGTATAACTCGATGAGTCTGTGTGTGTTTGTATGTCCAAGTATGTACCTGCATATTTCTGTTGGAGTTTGTCTATTCCTGTGTGTCTACATTTGTCTCTGTTAACCACTGTGTGCATGTCTATCTCCCTGTGCTTGTTACATGTGTTCTTGCATTAGTGCGTGGATCTCTGTCTCTGCATCTCTGTGCAATGGGAACTTTTCTTGTTTTTGGTGTGAATCACTGAAACGGGGTCACAACCACTCTCCCTTCCTCTCCCGTTCCCTCTTTACTTTAAAGTGATCCAAGCCCACACTCTGCTGGTCTGGTTTATGTCTTTTCAATTCTTTCTCACATATAAGGTTACTTGTAAGAGTAAGACATTAAAAATTGCAGGTTACAGGAAGTGCATTAAAATTAATCTCATCGCCTTGCAATGTGGCTCACTCGGAATTGCTTGGTTATAATTGCAATGGAAATATGCATTAATCTGCATACTGTGTGTTAGAAACACTACCCAGTGAAAAACCATTTCCACATTGCAGAAAGGGCGCAGACATTTCTCCATATGAACATGTTCCATTCTGAGCCTAAGTGCAATGACAATCCTCTCCAAAACAATCTAGTCAGTGCATGTGCGTGTGTGAATGTTCGCATGCGCGTGTATGCACATGTGTGTGTGTTTGGTAGAAACAAAATTCAGGTTGGATTGTGCTGTGATCTGCTGCTCTCCCTCTCTCGCTACCAGACTGAATCACTGATCGTTTACACACTTCAGCATCACGATCATAGAGGGGTGGGGGATCGGGGTGGGGGCGCAACAGAGATTGACAACAACGGAAGGCTCCGCAGCTCTGGAAGCATCTTTGGACAAAAATGAAAGTTGACGTTTTGGATCGAGAGATCCTTATTCAGAACTCATATCGGGGATATTACATCACTTTAAACACCACAGAGACTGCCAGACCCGTCCCACACTGATACACACACGAATACAGACACATGGAGGCACTGACTATACATTGACAGTAATATAGACATGCATAGTGTGTCAATATGTCACTCGCTCTGCCTGGTGTGTGTCATTGTTTTTGGGTGGAGTGTGACTGTAGGACAATTTTAATGTTTGCAGATACCAAACCTGAAAGAATTGTGAAGGTTGTTGAGGACGGTGTGGAACTCCAACAGGAAAGCTATAAATTAGTGTAGTGTTCAGGTGTACGGCAGATGACGATCAATGCAGCGCAGTGTGAGGTGATGCTCTTTAGTAGGAAGGTTATTGAAAGACAATATAAAGCAAGTTTTACCGTTATAAAGGAGGTGCCGGAACAGAAGGCCAGGGTGTTTATGAGAACAGATTATTTAAGACGTCAGGACAGGTGGGGAGAGTATTAAAACTCACAGATTAGTTCAGTATCTGAGCTGTTTACAGGAGGAGGTATACGTGGGAGTTTCCGTGCTCTCTTCCTGGGAGGTGATGGAGACGATGTGATGTGAGCCTACCTTCCTGCCTACAGAGACCGTGGGGATTCCATTTGTACCAGCTCGACACAAAAGGGAGATGGCATCAGGGCCACGGCTTCTAAGTTGTGCCGGGGGGAAACGGAACTGACAATGAGTTTAAAGTGGGAATTGCATTTCACTGAACATTGCTCCTTACTCAGTGGGTGGGACGTGGATAGTTCAGAATCTCCACATTAGGCTTGGTCATTTCTGTCTATTCCAGGCTGTTTCTCCTGGAATGGGAGAAAGGGAGGGTGGGAGTGGGTACCCCTGCTGTTAGTCCTGATGTAGATGGGAGGAGATATGGTGAGGTGTCTGGAGGGAGTCAGTCCGCAGTGTCGTATCTGTGCAATGTTATTATTGTATATGTGTGTGTGTGTTGGGGGGCGAGGTGGGGGGTGGAGGGGAAATGGGGGGGAGAGAGAGAGAGGGAACGTATTGCATGCAGTACTGTGAGTGATGGAGCATGAATCTTGTTCTGGGTCGCTGCTGCAACAGATATACAGTGTGTGAAGGAGCAGAGAGAATACGGTGACCCTAATCCTGAAAGAACGAGCAAGGTTATTGATGGCTGTGCTGTATTGCTGGGTATTTCTTCAGACCGCAGATACTGCACTGAGCTCAGACCATGCCAGGTGTGTCTGATAGTGTGAGCCCCCTCTGGGAAGAGAATGGTCCCCCTCTGTACTAGCCCATCCACCAGGACCTCCGTGCCCCTGTCGACAAACCGTGTTGTAATTGCCCCTTATCTGCCATGCTCGGGGTAAACTGTGCAAACCAGCTCCAAAATCAAAAAAAATCACAATTGTGTGCCCACAGGCCTTTTAAAGATGGCACCAGTGCCAGGGATAACATAATATCCAAGGGTATCAGTGCGATGGTGAGTACCTCCAGCCGTGATTGGTGGGAGAATAGGGCTGGTATTGAATGAGAGGGACACCATGGGGTGGGGTAGGTAGTTAATGAGGTGAGTTCGATAAGGTAGCACCAGGAAACTAACTCGACCTTGTGCAGACAATCCCTCTGTCACACTCAATGAAAATGGCACTGAGATAAATTATTATTCGATTCTGCCCAATGAGACGAAGACAATGTTGACCCCAATCCCAGTTACAACGCTGCAGCTGCTTGACCAATGCTCTCCATCACAGAGAAGGAGCGCAGTCACCTTTCCCTTGGGAAATCTGGCAGGGCAGGAGACTGCGGTATCATTGAGGAAGCACTTTTGGATGCATAATCATAATTCTACTAGTTTTAAAATGGAGATGGAAAAGCATGAACTGTGTTTAAAAGATAATGCTCTAAATTGGAGGAAGGCCAATTTTGATGATATTAGCAACAACTTCCAAACGGGATTGGAACAGATATTCGCAGTTACTGGGCCAGCTGAGAAGAGGGAAACCTTCAAAATTGAGATGTCAAAATCACAGAGACAGTCTGTCCCTGTTAGAGTGGAGGGTAAGGCTGGTAGGTGTAAGGAATGCTGGAGGACTGGAGAAATTGAGTGCCAGTTTACAAATAAGAGGGAAGCATATGTCAGGTAGAGAGAGAGAGCAGGAGTCAAGGGTTTTTTTTCAGTAGTCATTCACGGGATGAGGGTATCACTAGTTGGGCTTGCATTCATTACCCAACATTAATTGTCCAGAGGGCCGTTACGAGTCAAACACATTGTTGTTGGTCTGGAGTCACATGTAACCCATGCTGGGTAAGGACGGCAGTTTGCTTCCTTCAAGGCCATCAGCGAACCTGATGTTTTTTTCCAAAAATCGAAAATGGATTCGTCATCGCCATTTGGTTCTTAATTCCAGATTTGAAGTGACTGTCGACAAGGTTCTAAAGCCAGTAGGAGTATACATAAGAGGGAAATCCGGAGGCCATAAAGGGGACATGAGATGGTTCTGGCAAATAGGGTTAAGGAGTATCCAAAGGGACTCTACACATACATTAAGGACAAAAGAGTAACTCGAGAGTTTTGGGCCTCTTAAAGATCAGCAAGGTTTCCGATTTGCAAAACCACAAGAGATGAAGGCGATACTAAACACGTATCGTGCGTCAGTATTCACTGTGCGGAAGGATATGGAATCTAAAGAACTTTGGAAATAAACCGTAACATCTTGAAAAGTGCCTGCATTACAGAGAAGGAGATGCTGGAGTTCGTAAAGCCCATAAAGGTCGGAAAATCTCCAGGACCTGATCAGATGCACCCTAGAACTCTGTGGGAAGCGATTGAACTGATTGCTGGGCCCATTGCTGAGATATTTGCATCGTCAATTATCACAGATGAGATGCTGGAAAATAGGAGGCTTGTGAACTTGGTGCGCTTTTTTGAGGGCGGCACGGTGGCACAGTGGTTAGCACTGCTGCCTCACAGCGCCTGAAGACCCGGGTTCAATTCCCGACTCAGGCGACTGACTGTGTGGAGTTTGCACGTTCTCCCCGTGTCTGCGTGGGTTTCCTCCGGGTGCTCCGGTTTCCTCCCACAGTCCAAAGATGTGCGGGTCAGGTGAATTGGCCATGCTAAATTGCCCGTAGTGTTAGGTAAGGGGTAATGTAGGGGTATGGGTGGGTTTCGCTTCGGCGGGTCGGTGTGGACTTGTTGGGCCGAAGGGCCTGTTTCCACACTGTAAGTCTAATCTAAAAAAAAAATATTTTAGAAGGATGGTAAGGAAAAGCTCGTCAGCCTGACTTCAGTGGAGGGCAAGCTATTGGAAAGGATTATGAAGCGCAAGGTTTGCATGGATTTTGAAAAGCAAGGACTGATAAGTGATAGGCAACATGGCTCGAAGCATGGAAAATTGTGTCTCACTAAATTGACTGAGTATGTTTGAAGAAGTGACTAAGAGGATTCATTGAGGCAGAGGTATATATTGTTGATATGGACTTCAGTAAGACATTTTACAACTTTCTGCATGGTAGGTTGGTTAACAATTTTAGTTCATATGGAACACAGGGGGAACTAGCCATAGGTATACAGAATTAGCCCGAAGGCAGAAGACAGAAGGTGGTGGTGAAGGATTGTTTTTCGAATAGGAGGGTTGTGACCATTGGTGTGCTACAAGGGTTGGTGCTGGATGCGCTACTTTTCCCTATTCACATAAATCATTTGGATGTGAAAATTGCAGCAATAGTTGCTAAGTTTGCAGCTGAAACCAAAATTGATGCTGTAGCGGACAGCAAAGAAGGTTTACCTCAGAGTACAATGGAATCTTGATCAGATGGGCAGATAGGCTGAGAATTGGCAGATGGTTTTTTAATCTAGATAAATGGGACGTGCTGCATTTTGGAAATGCAAATCAGGGCAGGACGTATACATTTAATGATAAGTCCTGGGAGAGTTGCTGAACAAAGAGACCTTGGAATGCGGGTTCATAGCTTCTTGAAAGTAAAGTCGCAGGTAGATAGGATAGTGAAGAAGGCATTTGGTATGCTTGCCTTCATTGGCTAGTGCTTTGACTAATGGAATTGGGTGGTTATTTTGCTGCTGTACAGCACATTACTTTGGCCACTTTTGGAGTACTGCATTCAATTCTGGTCTCCCTCCTTTTGGAAATATATTATGTAAATTTAAGAGACTCAGTAAAGACTTACTGTTGCCAGGATCGGAAGTATAGGGAGCGTGCGAAGAGGTTGGGTTCTTGCATTTCTGTAGCGTGAAGAGCATGTATTGGGTGTATAGCCAAGGTCGTTTTTCCCCAAGACTCGACGGAGAAGATTTCAAAATGACCTAAGGAGCAACTTTTTTCCCACAGAAGGTGGTGCATGTGTGGAATGAGCTGCCAGAGGAGGTGGTGGAGGCTTTTACAATTACAACGTCTGCATGGCATTTGGATGGGTACATTAAGAGGAAGGGTTTACATCGATATTGGCCAAATGCTGGCAAATGTGAATAGTTTACTTTGGGATATCCCATCAGCATGGACGAGTTAGTCTGAAGCTTCTTATTCCGTGCTGTACACCTCTGAGACTCTGATTCTATCTGACCTTGCACCAATATCGTATTAATTCATCATTCCCGGAAATACTAACCTATGTTGCTAGGTATGATCGAAATGTCTTCATTTCAGCATTCTGAAGCCTGCAAACACATCCTTCCATACCACTGACTCAGAGTTTCTCTCCCTCTGTCTATTTCCCAAATCCCTCCCATTTGTTGGTGTTTAAACTGCTTCCCCACCATCCAGTTTTAATTGTCCACTTTTAATGTGAATAACTATCCTATACCTTTTCCTGCCCTTGAATGTTGCTCATCCAAGAGCATCAGCTTCCAACACTACGAAGCTTAGAAATAATGTTCAAAAATCATTGCTTGCATTTTCTTTGACTTCCTAGTGACCTGCCCTGTGCGCCATGTTGGATAGTGGGGTTTAGCCGATTTGAGTCACACCTTTGTAACTTGTTCTCTGCCTAACCATTGAACGCTGCTCTGCTGCTCATGTACTCAGTAACATGTTAGTGATTTAGGCCAGGCTTCTCACTTGCATTTGACTGGCACTTGAATTAACTCTATTTTTATGTACATTCGTGGAAATACTGGGATTGGTTTCCTGGAGGTTATGTTTTAAGCAGCTGTGGAAATTCATGAAGAGCAGATGCTTTGGTGACCCAATTCTGAATGAAACATGGTGACTGTAGTTACAGCATCTGGATCTGCAACATGACCAACAATTGGAGCAAAGGCTGCAGAGAGGGGAATCTCTGTAAAATGGGATGAGGGAATCACGATCAGATCAACCATGATTTTGAAGAATGTTGGAGTAGGATTGAATGGCTCGCTCATGCAACTTATTCAGATATTTCTGTTAGTAACATGTTAATTTCCCTTTTTTCCCAGTGTCCCAGACTGGTGGGTAGTGAGTCGCCTCCTCCTGTTCCTGGGGAATAGAAATCTGTGGCCTCACTAGCCTCCAGATTTCCCTGAATCACAGTCTCGAACAATTGAGTGACTGCCTCCTGTTCCTGTGTTCCGGCATCGAGCAGTTGAAAGACTGTCTCCTATCTCTGTGTCCCAGTCTCGAACAGTTGAAAGACTGCCTCCGGTTCTAGTGTCCCAGTCTTGAGCAGTTAAGTGACTACCTCCTGTATCTCCCTGTTCCTGAACAGCAGTTTCTATGCTCTGAATGATGTCACAAGGTTAAGGAAGGACTTGATAACAGGGAATTTCAAACTTGGAGCAGCATTACACAAACGTATCTAGAAACTTCTCCACTAAACATTTTATGCAGCTCGTCTGTTATTTTATTCCTGTCTCCTTTTATAAACAGGGTGAAACGTATACATAAACGCAGTGTTCCCACAATACTCCCACATGCAAGGAAGACAGATTATAAAGATTGAAAAGTTTATGGTCTATCCCTCAGCATCCCTCATCCATTCCATCCAAACCAAGTAAATGTTCCCTTTCATTGTGATATGTAAATTGATGTAAGGAACTGGTTAACTGAAACTGTTTGTTTGGTGACTGCGGCTAACGTCAGTCTCCATGGATTCTAATTATCCCAGTGGAAGGTTTCCATTTTTTCATGATAAAAGGGCTCCATTCAATATGTTATCCCAATGGTATGGGCTAGAGCATCACCGATAGCACTAACAGGGATCAGCTGCTCCAGAGAGAGGGAGAGATCAGAAATTGAGAATATTAGACTGGAAAGTTCCAACAGTGGATCAGAATCTGAGAACGTTATACTGGAATGTTACAACAATGGATCAGAATCTGAGAACATTCGACAGGACAATTTCAACAGTGGATCATAATCTGAGAACAATAGACTGGAATGTTCCAACAATGGTCAGGAGGCTATCCTATTATGTTTGGATTCTTTCCACATATTCTTGGTGGCCGTTAATATCGCGGATCAAATATGCACTTTACATTATTCAATATTCTAATATTCCTATCCTGGCTATTGTTGGTGTCCCTGGTAAGTTTCACTGTCCATTTATTATTTGAATTAACCATGTGCGACTGTATTACTGTTCTTTTCATTGACTCTACTCTGTAAGTATTCACGCTCCAAACCAGAACATACAACAGTGAACTTGTTCATTCTTTCTCTCCTTCGTTATTTCTGGCACTGTGCCTTGTCGGTTGACCTACTCACTTTCAGATATGAACCAGGATTCATTGCATCACTGCCCTTGACATTTAAATATTGAAAGCCTCGAGGTCACTGTCTGCTGTTCTGGATGAAATCTCCATTTCCTTCCTCTGACTCCATTTCATCCCTGGCTAATAACTGAGGCTGAAACAGAGGAGTCACAACTACGGTGATCCCTTTGGCCACAAGCTGATTACTGACACTATATCCTGGCCATTCCAAATTTCAATTATTGACAACTGCAGAATATACTTCACTGGTTCATCACATCTGCTGTTTGAACCTTCAGCTATGAAACACAGTTTAATAAAGCGAATAATCTGCTGCTGCTGAACCAATTTTGCGTCGGTATTCCATGACTTGTATCTAAACGCAGACTAAAATCCCATCATGCCTGTACGAATTGCCTTATATTGTTGTTGGGTCTGGCGAAGCCTTTACTTTAATATTCACAAGCACGTCGTCACCTCTGTCTATAACACGGTCCTCAGTCTCCCTCTGTTAACGACACAAAGCCCTGTCAGTTGTTCACATTTAAGCTGATTTTCTCTATGTCTATTCTCTCTCAAATAGCAATTTACAAATCTATTGCCACCAACACACACACACACACACACACACACACACACAAACAGTCTCTTGCCTTATATTTCGGCAGTGGAGATACAGAGTATACATTTGTGGGAGCCGATTTACTGTCACTCACTGTATGGGTTACAAATCTTCCCGTGCAATACATTTCTGTAGTGCAAGTACAGTAGCAATATACTGGCAAAGGTTTGCAATGGTCCCCATGCTGGGCAGGTAGAACAGTTTATAGAGTAGCCCACGAGCATGGTGTGCATAGCTTTCCATT